>NC_092111.1:28339707-28412207 GCF_045679555.1 Salvelinus alpinus | reverse complement strand
AATTCTGCAAAAATATCCTCCGTGTACAACGTAGAACACCAAATAATGCATGCAGAGCAGAATTAGGCCGATACCCACTAATTATCAAAATCCAGAAAAGAGCCGTTAAATTCTACAACCACCTAAAAGGAAGCGATTCCCAAACCTTCCATAACAAAGCCATCACCTACAGAGAGATGAACCTGGAGAAGAGTCCCCTAAGCAAGCTGGTCCTAGGGCTCTGTTCACAAACACAAACACACCCCACAGAGCCCCAGGACAACAGCACAATTAGACCCAACCAAATCATGAGAAAACAAAAAGATAATTACTTGACACATTGGAAAGAATTAACAAAAAAACAGAGCAAACTAGAATGCTATTTGGCCCTAAACAGAGAGTACACAGTGGCAGAATACCTGACCACTGTGACTGACCCAAACTTAAGGAAAGCTTTGACTATGTACAGACTCAGTGAGCATAGCCTTGCTATTGAGAAAGGCCGCCGTAGGCAGACATGGCTCTCAAGAGAAGACAGGCTATGTGCACACTGCCCACAAAATGAGGTGGAAACTGAGCTGCACTTCCTAACCTCCTGCCCAATGTATGACCATATTAGAGAGACATATTTCCCTCAGATTACACAGATCCACAAAGAATTCGAAAACAAATCCAATTTTGATAAACTCCCATATCTACTGGGTGAAATTCCACAGTGTGCCATCACAGCAGCAAGATTTGTGACCTGTTGCCACAAGAAAAGGGCAACCAGTGAAGAACAAACACCACTGTAAATACAACCCATATTTATGTTTATTTATTTTAACTTGTGTGCTTTAACCATTTGTACATTGTTACAACACTGCATATATATAATATGACATTTGTAATGTCTTTATTGTTTTGAAACTTCTGTATGTGTAATGTTTACTGTTCATTTTTATTGTTTATTTGACTTTTGTATATTACCTACCTCATTTGCTTTGGCAATGTTAACACATGTTTCCCATGCCAATAAAGCCCCTTGAATTGAATTGAGAGAGAGAGAACAGGAGAGAGAGAGAGAGAGAGAGAGAGAACAGGAGAGAGAGAGAGAGAGAGAGAACAGGAGAGAGAGAGAGAGAGAGAGAGAGAGAGTGAACAGGAGAGAGAGAGAGAGAGAGAGAGAACAGGAGAGAGAGAGAGAGAGAGAGAACGGGAGAGAGAGAGAGAGAGAGAGAGCGGGAGAGAGAGAGAGAGAGAGAGAGAGAGAACGGGAGAGAGAGAGAGAGAACGGGAGAGAGAGAGAGAGAGAGAGAGAGCGGGAGAGAGAGAGAGAGAGAGAGAGAGAACAGGAGAGAGAGAGAGAGAGAGAGAACAGGAGAGAGAGAGAGAGAGAGAGAGAACAGGAGAGAGAGAGAGAGAGAGCGGGAGAGAGAGAGAGAGAGAGAGAGAGAACAGGAGAGAGAGAGAGAGAGAGAGAACAGGAGAGAGAGAGAGAGAACTGTAATTTTCATCATAGGTACACTTCAACTATGACAGACAAAATGAGGGAAAAAAATCCAGAAAATCACATAGTAGGATTTTTAAGGAATTTATTTGCAAATTATGGTGGAAAATAAGTATTTGGTCAATAACAAAAGTTTATCTCAATACTTTGTTATATACCCTTTTTTGGCAATGACAGAGGTCAAACGTTTTCTGTAAGTCTTCACAAGGTTTTCACACACTGTTGCTGGTATTTTGGCCCATTCATCCATGCAGATCTCCTCTAGAGCAGTGATGTTTTGGGGCTGTTGCTGGGCAACACGGACTTTCAACTCCCTCCAAGATTTTCTATGGGGTTGAGATCTGGAGACTGGCTAGGCCACTCCAGGACCTTGAAATGCTTCTTACGAAGCCACTCCTTCGTTGCCAGGGCGGTGTGTTTGGGATCATTGTCATGCTGAAAGACCCAGCCACGTTTCATCTTCAATGCCCTTGCTGATGGAAGGAGGTTTTCACTCAAAATCTCACGATACATGGCCCCATTCATTCTTTCCTTTACACGGATCAGTCGTCCTGGTCCCTTTGCAGAAAAACAGCCCCAAAGCATGATGTTTCCACCCCCATGCTTCACAGTAGGTATGTTGTTCTTTGGATGCAACTCAGCATTCTTTGTCCTCCAAACACGACGAGTTGAGTTTTTACCAAAAAGTTATATTTTGGTTTCATCTGACCATATGACATTCTCCCAATCTTCTTCTGGATCATCCAAATGCTCTCTAGCAAACTTCAGACGGGCCTGGACATTTTTATTTATTTATTTTTATTTATCCGTTATTTTACCAGGTAAGTTGACTGAGAACACGTTCTCATTTGCAGCAACGACCTGGGGAATAGTTACAGGGGAGAGGAGGGGGATGAATAAGCCAATTGTAAACTGGGGATTATTAGGTGACCGTGACATGTACTGGCTTAAGCAGGGGGACACGTCTGGCACTGCAGGATTTGAGTCCCTGGCGGCGTAGTGTGTTACTGATGGTAGGCTTTGTTACTTTGGTCCCAGCTCTCTGCAGGTCATTCACTAGGTCCCCCCGTGTGGTTCTGGGATTTTTGCTCATCGTTCTTGTGATCATTTTGACCCCACGGGGTGAGATCTTGCGTGGAGCCCCAGATCGAGGGAGATTATCAGTGGTCTTGTATGTCTTCCATTTCCTGATAATTGCTCCCACAGTTGATTTCTTCAAAACAAGCTGCTAACCTATTGCAGATTCAGTCTTCCCAGCCTGGTGCAGGTCTACAATTTTGTTTCTGGTGTCCTTTGACAGCTCTTTGGTCTTGGCCATAGTGGAGTTTGGAGTGTGACTGTTTGAGGTTGTAGACAGGTGTCTTTTATACTGATAACACATTCAAACAGGTGCCATTAATACAGGTAACGAGTGGAGGACAGAGGAGCCTCTTAAAGAAGAAGTTACAGGTCTGTGAGAGCCAGAAATCTTGCTTGTTTGTAGGTGACCAAATACTTATTTTCCACCATAATTTGCAAATAAATTTATAAAAAATCCTACAATGTGATTTTCTGGATTTTCTTTCCTAATTTTGTCTGTCATAGTTGAAGTGTACCTATGATGAAAATTACAGGCCTCTCTCATCTTTTTAAGTGGGAGAACTTGCACAGTTGGTGGCTGACTAAATACTTTTTTGCCCCACTGTACATGCTATTGTCATTTTTCCAACATAGTCAATCATCCTTAACGTAGAGCTGAGGTCAACCAACCACCTGACATTATCTAATGCAAAACCACTGTGCAAGGTCACAGTATACACAGTTATTGAGAGAGAAAAAACTGAAACAGCATATGGTGAAGCTGAACATTGTCCCCCAAGCTGCCAGTAAGTTATCGTAAATCATCAGGATTATTATTTTTTTTAACCGTGCAGTGTGTTGTTATTAGGGCTGAGTGAGTGAGTGACTGCCTGAGGACCGTGTCTGAGTCGGCACCTGCTATGACTCAGATATATACTACTGAACATGTACAGTCTCCAACATTGTACATCATGTAGAGCTGAGGTCAACCATCCACCTGACAACTCCTCTATAAAGTCACATACAGTATACATGTACACAATTATTGAGGCAGGTTGTATGACCTCGTACCTGTACCAGCTAGTGACTACCCAGCAGAGCTGCCTCCAGTACATGAGTCATCCTAATAAATGCCAATCTGTGTTATTGAGAGGGAATTACAGAAACTGCATATATGATGAAGTTGAAAATTGTCCCCCAGGGAACACCTTACTAACTACTTTCTCTGGTGGAAACCAGTTCATGCAGGATAATAGATTCCAAACACACGCACGCACGCATGCACACACACACACACACGTGCACGAACACACACACTTCAAAGTCATCATCTGTTAGGCAGTATGTTGCTATAGGGACTGTCTGAGGGCCTGAGGAATGGGTCTACCTGCTATGACTCTGACATATACTTCTGAACATCAATCTAAATTACCACAGTATTAACCTGGATTTATTCTTCACACATACACTTTACACTACGTCAACCATATAGCACTCTGTAGGCCTTACAAGTGCCAAATAAACTTGACAAAGATAAGTACTAGTACGAGTCAGACACTTGCAGTAGGCAGACAGACTACATCACTACTGTGTATACTTACATTATAGCTTAGTAATTGTACTATACTATAAGTGTAGCATGGTTTACCAGTGGTGTTAGTCGGACACTTGTTGTTGACTAACACTACATAATCCCTGTTTATAATAGTAGTATAGTTACTGTATAGTACTGTCATAGTAGAATAAGGTTTACCAGTGGCGTTAGTCGGACACTTGTTGTAGACTGTTTCTCCAGCCGAGGCACTTTTCCAGGTCATGGCTACAAGGTACTCGTCTCTACAGATCTCATGAGGTGCTGCAGAGAGAAAGAAGAGAGAGCGGGAGAGTTAGATAGGACACACACACTCACAGTATATCCATCCATCTTTATCCATCTCTCTCTTTGCTCACATCTCAGTGTGGAGAATAGAGAAAGAGAGAGAGCGAGAGAAAGAGAGAGGGAGAAAGGGAGAGAGAAAGAGAGAGAGAGAGAGATAGAGAGAGTGGGGGGAAGGAGAGCGAGAGGGAGAGGGGTATTGAAGAGAGAAAAAAACAAAGAAGTGAAAAAGAAAGCCTTTTTTTAATCTAAATATATGTTCCCCTCCAAACTCTTGGACAGATCTTTGAGCCATCAAAGGACTGGCTCTGATAGAATGCTCTGCAGCAATGTCTGACATCTAATCTATAGCCTTCCAGAGCACCACACACACACGCTCACACACAAGCACACGCACACACACACAAGGGGTAAGAGAGTCCCAGTCAAAGGCATGCTTAGTAAACTGTGTTGTTTGCTGCAGTAGCTGACACACTGACAAATCACAGCGAACAGGGCTTTGAACAATTCGCCCCTGCCTGAGAGCTGAGGGAGAGGGAGAGGGAGAGGGAGAGGGAGAGGGAGAGAGAGAGAGAGAGAGAGAGAGAGAGAGAGAGAGAGAGAGAGAGAGAGAGAGAGAGAGAGAGAGAGAGAGAGAGAGAGAGAGAGAGAGAGAGAGAGAGAGAGAGAGAGAGAGAGGAGGCTGGAGCTAGATGTAGAGAGTGAAAAGTCAACCTCCCAGCACAGAGTACTACTCCCTCATGGAAATCAAGGATAAATTCACCCAGCTGGAGGTAAGGCAGGTGGAGCTGGAACAGCAGGTGAACACACTCCAGTCAGCACAAAAAATCGTCCAGCTCAACAACACCCCCTCAACCAGACCCGGAGAGCTGGAGGTGGAGAGAGACATATCTGCATTCTGGACTGTGGTGAGACAACATCAACAGGAGAAAGAGCAGGAGAAGAACAAAGCACTAGAGAGGATCAGAGTGCTGGAGGAGAGGTTGAGCTGGATGGCGAGTGACAGAAAACAACCCATTAGAGAGGTGGTCACCCCCGCAGAGAACCCAGCAGAACAGCCCACCTCAGCTCCTGACAAATGTCTTGACACCACAGCAGAACAGTCCAACCCAGACCCTGACCATAGCGTCAACATCACAGCCGAACAAACAAATTAAGAACCCCAAGCCCAGGGGATCTCACCCCCTCTGAGCACTCCCCCTGTCAGTCACCCTGATAGCCCTCCTGACAACAGCCCCACACCCACTGAGGACATACACAAGACACATATTGTACTCCTTATGGACTCAAACGGGAAATATACACGAGAAAATAAATGTTTTCCCAAACACCGAGTGTCTAAACTCTGGTGTCCAAACACCCAGAGCGCCCTAGACCTTCTGTCTGAGGACCAACTAGGGTCACCCAGCCACATAATAATACACACAGGCACAATGACCTGAGAGCACAGCAGGAAAGGGTGGCCAAAGCACTCAAGGAAGTGATTAAAAAAGCTTCTTCTACTTTCCCCAACGCACACGTGGTTATCTCCACCCTGCTACCACGAAAAGACTTCCACCCTTCTACCATACAGCGGGTAAACGGAAGTATTTCCCGTGACTGTGCCATAAATCCAAATGTTTACCAGGCACACCACTCTACCCTGGACTTGAATAACCTTTACGACCAGGTCCACCTATACAAGGCATCAGTGCCCACCTTCGCCCGGACTCTAAAGGACATCACCCTCAAACGCAGACCGAACACTGCACACAGGAGCAACAGATCAATAGACCTGCAAGACACTCTCCCAGACCTACGGGACCCCCCCCCCCAACCCCCTACACACAAAGGACCCACGCCAAGAGGACCTACATCCAGACCATAGCACCACCAGCCACATCCCCACCCCCACCGCACCCCAACCAATCAACCCCCCCCCCCCAAGTCACGGAACCACCCCATGCCCCCCACTCCAGCAAAGAAGGCCTCAACATGGAAGCCACACGCCAGGCCATGAGCAGGCAAACAGGCCCAACCCCCACTCTTACACTAGTCCAAGCCAATGGCATGTACCAGATGTTCAGCAGGCTCTGCTCACACTTACTGGCCTGACTCACAAGACCAACAACATTGGACACTTTATGGAACACAAAGCCTTCACTATCTCATCCTGAAATATCCAAGGCCTGATGTCATCTCCCTTCGGCCTAAAGATCAGGAACCTGGACTTCATCAAAGAAATACAGACATTGTCATTCTACAAGAAACCTGGTATAGAGGAGACGGACCCACTGGTTGCCCTCTAGGTTACAGAGAGCTGGTAGTCCCATCCACCAAACTACCAGGAGTGAAACAAAGAAGGGACTCAGGGGGTATGCTAATTTGGTATAGAGCAGAACTAACTCATTCTGTTAAATTAATCAACACAGGAACATTTTACATTTGGCTGGAAATTCAAACGGAAATAATCTTAACAGAGAAAAATGTCCTCCTGTGTGCTACCTATACCCCCCCACTAGAATCCCCATACTTTAATGACGACAGCTTCTCCATCCTGGAGGGGGAAATCAATCATTTTCAGCCCCAGGGACATGTACTAGTCTGTGGCAACCTAAGTCAGCCCACTGACAACCCACTGACAACCCTATCAGAACACATCAAAATCACAGTCTACTTGAACAGAGCCATACTCAATCATAAGGCATCAAAGCCAAAGGAACTGAATAATATTAAGAAATGCTGTTGATGGAAGGAATGCAACAACAAATTCAATCACTTTTAGACAACTTCCTTGACAAAATAGTGAAGGTGTGAACTTGGCAGCATAACATCTAAACAGTATATTTGACCTCTCAGCTTCCCTATCAAATCTAAACATCTCAAACAGAAACCCGAAGAAAATTAACAACAATGACAAATGGTTTGATGAAGAATGCAAAAACCTAAGAAAGAAATTGAGAAACCTAACCAACCAAAAACATAGAGACCCAGAAAACCTGAGTCTACGTCTTCACTATCGTGAATCACTAAAACAATACAGACATACACTACGGAAAAAGAAGGAACAGCACGTCAGAAATCAGCTCAATGTAATTGAAGAATCCATAGACTCTAACCACTTCTGGGAAGAAAAATAAATAAATAAACAACACGAAGAATTATCTATCCAAAATGGAGATGTCTGGGTAAACCGCTTCTCCAATCGTTTTGGCCCTATAATAAAGAACAAACAGGAAAGACATATACATGATCAAATACAAATCTTAGAATCAACTATTAAAGACTACCAGAACCCACTGGATTCTCCAATTACATTGAATGAACTACAGGACAAAATACAAACCCTCCAACCCAAAAAGGCCTGTGGTGTTGATGGTATCCTCAATGAAATGATAAAATATACAGACCACAAATTCCAATTGGCTATACTTAATTAAATCCTTAACACCATCCTCAGCTCTGGCATATTCCCCAATATTTGGAACCAAGGACTGATCACCCCAATCTTCAAAAGTGGAGACAAATTTGACCCCAATAACTACCGTGGGATATGCGTCAACAGCAACCTTAGGAAAATCCTCTGCATTATCATTAACAGCAGACTCGTACATTTCCTCGATGAAAACAATGTACTGAGCAAATGTCAAATTGGCTTTTTACCAAATTACCGTACGACAGACCACATATTCACCCTGCACATCGTAATTGACAAACAAACAAACCAAAACAGTCTTCTCATGCTTTGTTGATTTAATAAAAAGCCTTTGACTCAATTTGGAATGAAGGTCTGCTATACAAATTGATGGAAAGTGGTGTTGGGGGAAAGAATATACAACATTATAAAATCCATGTACACAAACAACAAGTATGCAGTTAAAATTGGAAAAAAACACACACATTTCTTCCCACATGGCTGTGAGGTGAGACAGAGATGGAGCTTAAGCCCCACCCTCTCTCTTCAACATATATATCAACAAATTGACGAGGGCACTAGAAAAGTCTGCAGCACCTGGCCTCACCCTACTAGAATCTGAAGTCAAATGTCTAATGTTTGCTGATGATCTGGTGCTTCTGTCCCCAACTAAGGAAGGCCTACAGCAACACATAAATCTTCTGCACAGATTCTGCCAGACCTGGGCCCTGACAGTAAATCTCAGTAAGACAAAAATAATGGCGTTCCAAAAAGGTTCTAATCGCCAGGACCACAAAAACAAATTCCATCTAGACACCGTTGCCCTAGAGCAAACAAAAACTATACCTACCTCGGCCTAAACATCAGCGCCACAGGTAACTTCCACAAAGCTGTCAACGATCTGAGTGACAAGGAAAGAATGGCCTTCTATGCCATCAAAGAAACCATAATATTCAACATACCAATTAGGATCTTGCAAAAAATACTTGAATCAGTTATATTACCCATTGCCCATTATGGTTGTGAGGTCTGGGGTCCACTCACCAATCAAGAATTCACAAAATGCTACGAACACCAAATTGAGACTGCATGCAGAATTCTGCAAAAATATACTCAGTATACAATGTAAAACGGCAAATAATGCCTGCAGCGCAGAATTAGGCCGATACCTGCTAATGATCAACATCTAGAAAAGAGATGTTAACTTCTTTCAGCTAGGGGGCAGAATCTTTTTTTTAATAACGTTCCCAAGGTAAACAGACTATTTCTCAGGCCCAGATCGTAGAATATGCACATAATTTACAGATTAGGATAGAAAACACTCCAAAGTTTCCAAAACTGTCAAAATATTGTCTGTGAGTATAACAAAACTGATTTTGCAGGCGAAAACCTGAGGAAATCCAACCCGGAAGTGTTTTTTATTTTTTTTATCCCTGTTTCATTGCCTTACATTTAAAGGGGTATCAACAAGATTCCTTTTCCAATGGCTTCCTCAGGCTGTGAGCTTTTTCAAAACGAGTCAGGTGTCCTTTGATTAGTTCCTGCGCGCGAGAGGGGTAGCTCGACATTTTCTTTCTCTCTTTTATTGAATAGGTTACCGTCCAGTTGAAATATTATCGATTATGTATGTTAAAAACAACCTGAGGATTGATTATAAAAAACGTTTGACATGTTTCTACGAACATTACGGATACTTTTTGGAATTTTCGTCTGCCTTTCAGGAACGGAACGAGGCTTTGGTTTTCTGAACATGACACGCAAACCAAATGGCGGTTTTTGGTTATAAAACTCATATTTATCGAACAAAAATAACATTTATTGTGTAACTGGGAGTCTCGTGAGTGCAAATATCAAAAAATTATCAAAGGTAAGCGATTAATGTGATTGCTTTTCTGACTTTAGTGACCATGCTAATTTGGGGCTAGCTGTTCTTACTGTTTTGTATAGTGATTGATAAACTCACAAACGCTTGGATTGCTTTCGCTGTAAAGCATATTTTCAAACTCGGACACGATACGTGGATTAACAACAAGCTAAGCTGTGTTTTGTATATTTCACTTGTGATTGAATGATTATAAATATTTGTAGTATTATTTTTGAATCTGATACTTTTTGGAATTTTCTTCTGCCTTTCAGGACCGGAACGAGCCTGTGGTTTTCTGAACATAACGCGCAACCCAAATGGCGTTTTTTTGTTTGTTATAAAACTAATCTTTATCGAACAAAAATAACATTTATTGTGTAACTGGGAGTCTCGTGAGTACAAACATCTGAAGATTATCAAACGTAAGCGATTCATTTTATTGCTTTTCTGACTTTCGTGACTAAACTAATTTAAGGCTAGCTGTCTAGCATGGATTGATACACTCACAAACGCTTGGATTGCTTTCGCTGTAAAGCATATTTTCAAAATCTGACACGATATGTGGATTAAATTCTACAACCACCTAAAAGAAAGTGATTCCCAAACCGTCTATTTCAAAGCCATCACCTACAGAGAGATGATGAACCCGGAGAAGAGTCCCCTAAGCAAGCTGGTCCTGGGACTTTGTTTTCTATCCTACTCTGTCAATTATATGCATATTCTAGCATCTGGACCTGAGAAATAGGCAGCTTACAATGGGAACGTTCTTTTTCCAAACATAAAAATTCTGCCCCCTAGCTTCAAGAGGTTAACATTCAAGAGTCGGGTAACATCAAAAGGGTGGTGAACAGAACCATATTTCGGTCATCCAACCAGTTGAAAATATGCGTTAGTACTTAAAGATTATGATATCAGATCAGTTGTCATCTGAGACATCATGTCTGATGATAGGATGACAGAAACTGTATCTTCGAAAGTCTACACATGATAGTTATCAGATTCATGATGGAATTGTTGTGCAATTTAAATGTTTAAATATGAAACTATTTGTGAACAGATGAAATGTAATTTTAGCTTCTAAATGAGAGAATTGGTTTTCATAAGTGAACTAGGCTCAACTCAGTGGCCCCACCCATGTGAACAGACATTGGTTGTGAACTATGAAACATGCCCTTCTCTCCCTGCTACATAAGCCTTTTACGAAAATGGAACATTTGTATTCCCGAGGACGTGAGGACGACAGTCCACACGTTAAAAGGGCTAATATAACACTACAGAACTAAGCCAACTTCAGCGTGAGCTCAAAGTATGGCAACGTGGTATGAACTTTAAACTCTTAAAGAAGTGATACCTCCTAGATGTTGAGTTAGCAGCAGCAGCTGTAAATGCGGGCTAGGAAAGGACGGACAAAGGGTCTGTTCTACCACACAACGACGGCAAAACAGCATATCCGTTCTACCACAAGACATATTCTTCAAAGGACAAGGGAGATCTCTGTTGGGCAACACAGCCTTCCATCTATGACCAACCTATTGAAGCATAGCTCAGTGTAAATACTTCTTGCATTTTCCTTTTCCAAATGTGCGGTTATTTAGAATGCATAAGATTCTGTATTTACGATAGCAAGGTCCGATCAGAGACCAAGTCCTTTGTTCCTCAGTCTTCCCGCGCTTTCATTCAAACCCCAACCCCCTGTCTTTGTGTAACCAGCCGTCATATCTGTTCCGTCCGCTAGGGACGTTTTCTTTTATGACATAATTAGTAATCAATGTATGACCCATCCTGTGTATATGTAATTCTGTGTGATTGTTTAGGTATTAGTAAATAAATATTTAAACCAAATTGTGTATTGCTGATTCAACTTGTTAGCCAGTGTTCGGGAAGATAACCAAGAGTTTACGATGTTCAGATGAGACTGAACAAGGTGACGATTAATAATTGACTGCTATTGATGTAAAAGATTACCAGGTCTTTAACAGTTTATTCGAAAGATAACAGCTCTATAAACATTATTTTGTGGTGCCCCGACTTTCTATGGAGATTGCATGGATTATCATCATCTCATTCAATTTAATAAGTTAAATTGTTGAACATACCTTAAACCTTTTGTCAATAGGGGGAGCTGTTAGCATTATTTTTTTTTTTACATTTCCAAATTAAACTGCCTCGTACTCAATTCTTGATCGTACAATATGCATATTATTGTTATTATTGGATAGAAAACAGTCTATAGTTTCTATAGGAGTTGAAATTTTGTCTCTGAGTGGTACAGAACAATTTCTACAGCACTTTTCATGACAGGGTTCAGATTTCAGAAATTTTTACCTCTGATCTGGGGTCTGTTTATAAGGCCACAGTGAATGCTATGAAGAAACCGACACTACCTACGTCTTCCTCTGGGTGTCTGTACGTCATCACGTTTTCAATGAAGTCTATGGGACGTTCACAGCCATTATAAATGACAAAAATGTACAGAGACCCCTCTTTCTCAACGTGCGCCTCAAGCGTGAAGGCCATCGGACCTGCCTCGTTCCAAATCGTTTTCTAACCAGCAGTATTTCTCCGGTCATGTTTTCAGTCGTTATAGTTGTTAAAAACATCATAATGTAGTGAATTTTAACCGTTTTATATCAATTTATATCCGTTTAGTGCGATTTTGAGGAATTTCTTTGTCGTGCACTCTGAAAGTTTGGACACGCTTTAGGGTGTCGGTCGTTGGTGATGGACATTTCGAAGGACAGAGGACATCTATCGACCAAAAGACGTTTATAACATAGAAAGGATACATTGCCCAAGAATATGATGGAAGATCAGCTCAAAGTAAGCAATATTTAATATGATAAACCGTGTTTCTGTCGAAATATTTTAAACGCATACATCGCCATTTTGTTTGGTATAGCTTCACTTGGCCAACCCTGTATTGAAAAGTAAGGATAATTTTAAAAATGTAAATCAGCGGTTGCATTAAGAACTAATTTGTCTTTCGATTCCTGTCAACCCTGTATTTTTTAGTCAAGTATATGATTAGCTTTTAATTAAACTAGATCACTCTGATAGATGACGTCAGACATATTGAGGCTTGATTTCCTAGTATTTTCATTGTGTAACCACGGTTTTGTATGGCTAAATATGCACCTTTTCGAACAAACTGTATATGTATGTTGTAAAATGATGTTACAGGAGTGTCATCGGAAGAATTCTGAGAAGGTTAGTGAAAAAATTAATATCTTTTGGCGGTGATTACGTTATAGCGCTCTTTGCCTGGAATCGATGCTCTGGTAACGTTTTCACATGTGGTATGCTAACTTATCGATTTATTGTGTTTTCGCTGTAAAACGCTTAGAAAATCTGAAATATTGTCTGGAATCACAAGATCTGGGTCTTTCCATTGCTATGCTTTGTCTATTCTTATGAAATGTTTTATGATGAGTAAATTGGTCATACACGTTGCTCTATCTAGTAATTCTAGTGGATTTGTGATGGTCGGTGCAATTGTAAACTGTGATTTCTACCTGAAATATGCACTTTTTTCTAACAAAAACTATCCTATACCATGAATATGTTATCAGACTGTCATCTGATGGTTTTTTTTATAGGTTATTGGCTATCAATATCTTAGTTGAGCCGAATTGGTGATAGCACCTGAAGGAGTAAGAAACTGATGGAGTTAGAATAGTGGTGTATTTTGCTAACGTGTTTAGCTAATAGATTTACATATTTTGTCTTCCCTGTAAAACATTTTAAAAATCTGAAATGGTGGCTTTATTCACAAGATCTGTATCTTTCATCTGGTGTCTTGGACTTGTGATTTAATGATATTTAGATGCTACTATCTACTTCTGAAGCTATGCTATCTATGCTAATCAGTGTGTGGGGGGTGGGGGGTGCTCCCGGATCCGGGTTTCTGAGGCAGTAAAAGTTAATGTTCTTCCAATCAAATGAGACACATTTAAACTTCCCATATTAACCTGGATGAACCAACTTCTCAGGTTAATTAAAGTTTAATTCCGAGATAGCCTATCCAGGTATGATTAATCGTTATCATTGATTAATTAATTCAATTTGCTTTTGCTAATTCATTCACGTCCAACTTCCACATTACTGGTACAGTACTGACTATGAATAGATTAAACTAGTCTTTGCAGCTTCCAACGAATTCCAAACCCAAACTTTGAAAAAAAACAGGAACATTTTTCGTCAAAAATGTTCTAATAATGTGCAAGCTATCAGAGGAGGTGGTCACCACTCCTCCGCTAATTAGTGAACCTCCACCCATAAAAGGATTGATCTCTGACCTCAGCAATGATACCAACCCTAATTATGCCATTAGTGAAAAAACTGCTGAAATTGCAAACGCTCTTCAAAATCAACCATCGATCACAGGCTTTGTGACGGTTCTCTCCACTTTAGCACTTATGTATCACCATCAAAGATTGGCATCTGTCCAATACCACAGTGCACAGCTGAAGCACGTGCAAGACATGGCTAACATGAGGCGACAGGTGGAGAAAACTGAGCAACTATTGACAAAAGCAGGAAATTAAAACATTCTGCTAGTCGAGGAACTGCGTTTGAAAACTGATCAATTAAAAGTAATTGCAAATACTTATGACGATGAACGAGCACAAACTCTTCAACAAAATCGTTGTCTCCAGGAACAACTAGATTTAGCCAAAACTAAATGCGATGTAGTCCACTCCAAACTAGATAAATCTGTCGAGTTATCTACAAATAGGACCGCACAATTTGATAACATGCAGGCAGTTTTGTTGAACGTTACTCAAAGTAACAATGTTCTACTCCAAATTCTGCAGACCAAAGATGATCAGTTAATGAACACAATGACTAAGTTGGATGACAAATCAGCAGAACTCATTGAAGTCGCTGACCAAATGAATGATGAGAGAACTCGGGTGATGAAGATGGAAATATTGATTTCTAGGCAAGCGGAAGAAATCTCATCACTGAATCTCTCGCTCCGTACTCAAGCCCTCTATCTGCAAACCATGACAGATAAGTTTGAGACCGAAAGGAGCAAGTGCGACACTCACGTGTCCAAAATCAGTACTCTAAGCGCTCAAGTGGACTCTGCAATGCAGCAGAATACCACCCTTATGTACCATCTGGAGGAAGTCCAGAACGATCACGCTCTACAGCGTGACTATCCATCCAAGCAACCGGAGCAATCGTGACTGACAGGCCTCGACAGCCACTGAGCGTTTTGAAGCACAAACACCAGGAGATTTGGTTGAAAGGTTACAGCCATTCTCGTAACAACGCGGCCACTGACAACTCGTACAACTTTTCGTTTGCACCTCGGATACCAACACCACCCGCTGGTGGGGGGGTCCCGAGACACAAAGGGGGGGAATAGTAGCCCAGACCCATGTGTAGTAGCCACTACAAGACAACTAGTAAAATGCTCTAATCATGTATTCCTGTAGGATAACATTTCCGAATAAATCGGTAGGACAACTGGTCCCCTTGAGTACCAGTACCAGTACCACAGTCAGTCCAGCAACCCGCAGTAAGAGGATTAGAAACTTCACAAGTTAAATTGCTATTGACATAGGAGTCACTCAGAGTGCAACATGGGGAAGGGAATCTCCATTGCACTCTTCCAATGGTTAACACACATGCCACTAATAAATAGAACCCTCTGTTCAGGAGATCATTTATTAGAAGGCGTGAACCGTGATCAACCGCGTACGACTGGTTCCGTGCTTTGAGAGTACTTCCATCGTGAGGTTAACTCCTCCGTGGATAATATAGCTATGAAATAGACTTCTTCATACCTACCACCACTACAATAGTGGAAGACAGTGACTTGTAGTAAAACCACTACAGACTCCCTCGACACCAATACTGACTGACCTCCAGGCATTGACCTGAAAATTACCAGGTCAGACTCATTCTGAACAAGTTGTAGTCTACCAGGATACTTGGTTTTCTTCCCTTGACATGCACACGCTTGTGTAAGCATAAACGCACATGTACAACGGAACATCCAATTAGGATTTATGCTAGGATCACTTAAGGGTCCGGGCAAAATACCAGCCTTAGTAAAGTTGAAAATTTACTTTGAGGCCTTTGACTCTACAGCTACAGTACTCACCAGTTTTCTTCCCAGAAGTCCATAGGTCATCCCTGTAGACTGCCCAAAACTAGTGCCTTACAGCTGTAGACTTATCATGTAGTTATCAACTTAGAATAGTGCCCTAAGCAACACCCCGCAAATTAGGAAAGCCCTAGATATGACATTAGACAATGCCATGACAGGGTCAATTTGGCAAGACCATGGACATATATAGGATACAGTTAGAATCACCAATTAGATGATTAAGGTGGCATAACTATATTTAGTTTTGTTTACGCTTTCATTTATTTTGTTTCATTTTCTTCGGCACTTAGAAAGTGATAGAGGCATAAACAACTTCCCCATACAACCATCAGTTAGTGCCACAACACCGCTCATTTGTGAGGAAATGTAATCATATATTTCATGAGTGTGTGTACGTTGTTAACATCTGCCTAAGTTACTGCCCAGATCGTCCAGGCTGGACGACCAGACGACAGGTCCGGAACGGCGATCCCAATCCGCTCCAAGGCCATCCTTGGTACTTAATAAAGAATATGATGGTACTTAAAGAATATGATATCAGATCAGTTGTCATCTGAGACATTATTACTGATGATAGGATGACATAAACTGTATCTTGGAAAGTCTACACATTATAGTTATCAGATTCACATGGAATTGTTGTGCAATTGAAATGTTAAATATGAAACTATTTGTGAACAGATGAAATGTAATTTTAGCTTCTAAATGAGAGAATTGGTTTTGATAAGTGAACTAGGCTCAACTCAGTGGCCCCACCCATGTAAACAGACATTGGTTGTGAACTATGAAACACGCCCTTCTCTCCCTGCTACATAAGCCCTTTACGAAAATGTAACATTTGTGTTCCCGAGGACGTGAGGACGACAGTCCATAAGTTAAAAGGGCTAATATAAAACTACAGAACTAAAACAACTTCAGTGTGAGCTCAAAGCAACTTGGTATGAACTTTGAACTCTTATTCACTAAAGAAGTGATACCTCCTAGACGTTGAGTTAGCAGCCGCAGCTGTAAACGCGGGCTAGGAAAGGACGGACAAAGTTTCTGATTAGTGTAATCAGGTAATATTAATTACATAGAAATTATTTTATAGAATAGCATGTCATATCACTTAATCTGGCATAGCAAAGACACAACAACTGTATGTTTGTTTATCCCATGTGTAACTATGTGTTGTTGTTTGTGTCGCACTGCTTTGCTTTATCTTGGCCAGGTTGCAGTTGTAAATGAGAACTTGTTCTCAACTTGTCTACCTGGTTAAATAAAGGTGAAATTAAATTAAATTAAAAAAAAGTGAGTGATAGTAATTTAGTTCAGTTACCTTCACTTTCTTGGGTACAGGAACAATGGTTAACATCGTGAAGCAAGTGGGGACAACAGACTGGGAAAGGGAGAGACTCAATAGGTCTGTAAACAGTCCAGCTAGCTGGTCTGCACATGCTATGAGGACGCGGCTAAGGATGCCGTCTGGGCCGGCAGCCTTCAGAGGGTTAAGGCGCTTAAAAGGCTTACTCACGTTGGTCACGGAGAGCTCACAATTCACATGAGCGATGGTGGCCCGTATCGGTGGCACTGTGTTTTCCTCAAAGTGGGCGAAGTAGTTGTTTCGCTTGTACGGGAGCAATACTTTGGTGTCCGCTATGTGGCTGGTTTCCATTTATAATTCGTAATTGTCTGGAGTCCCTGACACATACGTTTCATGTTGGAGCTGTTGAATTGCGACTCAACTTTGTCCCTGTACTGACGTTTTGCCTTTTTGATTGCCTTACAAAGGGCATAAGTGGACTGTTATTACTTGACCACAAGTACCAGTCACCGTGGTTAAATGAGGTGGTTTGCGCTTTCAGTTTGCTTTAATTGTCACAGTGGGAACAACATGCCCAATATACTTCCTGATGGACTCAGTCACCGTGTCAGTGTATATGTCAATATGTCAACATATCCCGGTCTGCATGTTCAAAACAATCTTGAAGCACGGGTTCCAATTGGTCAGACCAGCATTGAACAGTCCTTATGACGGATACTTCATGTTTGAGTTCATGCCTATAGGAAGGGAGGAGCAGGATGGAGGCGCGATCTGATTTGTTGAAGGGAGGGCGGGAAGGGCCTTGGTGCCGTCCTGGAAGGGAGAGTACTACAGGCAATGTGTTGATAAAACTTCAGTAACGTTTTCCTCAGATATGCTGAGGACAACAGGTCCAATTCAGGAAAGTTGGATTTCTGGTGAAAATGCTGGTGAGTTACCACTGCTCTAACATCCCAAAGTTATTTCTGGCTGTATATAATACTACAAAGGACGTTCTGAGTTAATATTGTAAGAAACAACAACAACAAAAATATTAATAATGCAAAGTTGCTTAGGCGCAATGAACAGAGCGACCATGTCTATATGCACCATATTGTCCATTATAGGGACAGTGGAGAGCAAAAGAGAAAGGGGGTGAAAGAGAAAGGGAGATAGGACAGAGGGAGGGAAAGTGAGAGAGAAAGGGAGGTGGAATATTGAGATTGAGAGAGCGAGAGAGAGGAAGGAAAGGGATGGAAAACGCTGTCAACAGAGAGAGAGGAAGTGAGGGATGGAGACGCCTACAGGTAGACAGATAGATGCGAGAGAAATACAGAAATGCAGTGGGACAAACAAAAAGTAAAGGCGAGAAAGAGAGGGAGCAAGCAAATGGATAGACAGAGACAGAGAGAGAGAGAGAGAGAGAGAGACAGAGAGAGATTAGATGAGGAGAGAAGACAATAGACTGTTCTATAGTGCTGTGTTCTACACAGGGAATCATTCTACTCTCTCACTGTGATGCAGTTTGACTGACACATGAAGAACCTCAATTATAGTAAATTCCCTAATTTCCACAGTCGTTACAGATACAATCATACTACAACAATACTTAACTCAACACACACACAGCTAGAAGCACACTCCTACGCACTCAATAAGAGAGTTAATTAAACAAATACACCATAACATGTTTCAACAAAACCAAACATATTTTCGCAAATGAATACATGGCCTCATACCATCACACACATAAACGCACACACACACACACACACACACACACACACACACACACACACACACACACACACACACACACACACACACACACACACACACACACACACACACACACACACACACACACACACACACACACACACACACACACACACACACACACACTGACCGGGGCACTTCTTGTCATTGCAGGAGCGGACCTCCTCTCCAGAGCCGTCACAGGGGTAACCCTGTATCCCTGTCCCCTCACACATCCGGAAGCGACGCTGCCACCCTGAGTCACACGTCTTACTGCACAGACTCCAGTGGTTCCAGCTGCCCCAGTTACCCCCACCTGAAGAGAGAGGGAGGAGGGGGGTAGGAGGAGACATAGATTTATGGATATCATGACGTTACATACACACATATTGTATGTATATGTTTTGATGCTGTGAGTATGGCTGTTTGCTCTCTATGTTAGTGTATTTCTTTGTCTTACCACCGCAGGATGGGTTGGTACACTCCCTGGTCTCCTGGTGTGGTCCCTTACACTCTGCCCAGACGTGCACCGATGCACTACACCTCCTCTGTCTCTGCTGGCTCCCTGTGGAACAGGTTACACTGCACCTAGACCACGGAGCCCAGTCCAACCACTGGCCCTCCACTACAGATAGAGGGACAGAGAGAGAGAGAAGGACAGAGAGAGAGAGAGAGAGAGAGAGAGAGAGAGAGAGAGAGAGAGAGAGAGAGAGAGAGAGAGAGAGAGAGAGAGAGAGAGAGAGAGAGAGAGAGAGAGAGAGAGAGAGAGAGAGAGAGAGAGAGAGAGAGAGAGAGGATAGAGAGAACAAGAGCGAGAAAGAAAGAGAGAGGGAGGTAGGGAGAGAGAGAGAAGAAGGGAGGGAGGGAGGGAGAGAGAGAGGGAGGTAGGGAGAGAGAGAGGAAGGGAGGAAGGGTGGGAGAGATGTTAAATTATAGAAGCATTGAAAGGGGGGGTAGAAAGACAGACAGAGAGATAGAGAGAGAGAGAGAGAGAGGGAGAGAGGGAGAGAGAGAGAGAGAGAAAGTCTCTTGTATAAACAATTCCAGACCTAGCTGCTGCAACAGACTAACAAATAAATCCAAACAACTCCAGATTTCCAACACTCTTCGTTATGGAAACAATCAGAGTTCCAGCCAGACATGAAAGTGCAAAAGTGCACTTTCATGAAGTACTTTTGCATGGTTGTTCACTTCTATCTGAGTCCTGATTTTGTTTGGGGGGGTCTGATTTCCCGCCATAATGCAGTGAGATTTGAAGAGGATTGTGTTCTTCAACCAATTGCATCTGGAGTTTTGGTGGAGGACTTGTGAAGAGAGACTAAATCAAAGAGGAGAACAGCCTTTTAATCAAATTAAAGTACTGCCAGTCAGACGGCAGCGGATGAATACGGAATACTGAGCAGTCGCACCAAAGCCTGATAACATACACCCACTCCGTAACGAAAGCCTCCACTTTTCTCTTTGATGAATAATCGAGTGGAAAATTACACCGTTGGCAGCTATCCAATATTTACATTTTAAATGTATATTATACACAAAAACAAGATAGACAAAAACACATATGGAGATATACAGATATACTGTACAGTACATTCTAGATATAGTTGACATGTACATTCTAGATATATTTGACATGTACATTAAAAACTCTTATCGCTAGGGGTCAGAATTGTTTTATTTCTTAAAATAACATTCCCAAGGTAAACGGACATTTTCTCTGGCCCAGATAGTAGAATATGCATATAATTTACAGATTAGGATAGAAAACACTCCAAAGTTTCCAAAACTGTCAAAATATTGTCTGTGAGTTTAACAAAACGTATTCTGCAGACGAAAACCTGAGAAAATATAACCCGGAAGTGATATTTTTAAAAAGAAATCTGTGTTTCCTGGACCGTCTTTCTTCCATTTAAAGGGGTATCAACCAGATTCCTTTTCCAATGGCTTCCTCAGGCTGTGACCAGGCTTTAGACATAGTTTCAGGCTTTTATTTTGAAAAATTAACGAGATTTTTCAAAACTAGTCAGGTGTCCTCCGAATAGTTCCTGCGCGCGCAAGAGGAGCTGTCCATTTTCCTTTTGTCTCTTAATGAATAGGATATGGTCCGGTTGAAATATTATCGATTATGTTTGTTAAAAACAACCTGAGGATTGATTATAAAAAACATTTGACATGTTTCTACGACCATTACGGATACTTTTTGGAATTTGTCGAACGGAACAAGGCTTTGGTTTTCTGAACATAACCCACAACCCAAATGCCGTTTTTTTGTGATAAAAGTAATATTTATCGAACAAAAAGAACATTTGTTGTGTAACTGGGAGTCTCGTGAGTGCAAACATCCGAAGATTATCTAAGGTAAGCAATTCATTTTATTGCTTTTCTGACTTTCGTGACCAAGCTAACCAAGCTAATATAAGGCTAACTGTTCTAGCATTGATTGCTACACTCACACAAGCTTGAATTTCTTTCGCTGTAAAGTATATTTTCAAAATCTGACACGATAGATGGATTAACCTCTTGAGAATACAGGGGGTGCTATTTTCGCATTAGCATAATTTGCTCTACAGATTAAACTGCCTCTTATTCAATTATTGCTCTTACTATATGCATATGAATCATACCATTGGAAAGAAAACAATCCCTAGTTTCTAAATCCGTTTCAATTTTGTCTCTGAGTGATACAGAAGTCATTCAACAGCACTTTCCATGACCAAGAACATAAAATCAAGATGTTTATGCTGGCTTCAAAGCTCTGCCTATATATGGTCGTGCCTCCTATGACCCGAAACACAACTCACTGGCCTTCCTCTGGGTGTCTAGAGGACGTCAGAGGAAAAATTTCTTGTCTATCTGGGACTGACGTGAAATGAGAGCAAAATCTTTGGCATGACCGACAACTTCCGGTTCTCTGTTGAATGGAAATTGGAGCTACGTTTGTCTTCTGTTGTGCGGCCATTATTATCTCCGTGTCGAAGTTTGTTTGATACATGTGACCAGATCATCGTAATGTATGTATTTTCAATATAGTTTAATCAGATTATTTGAATTTTTTAGGGAGTTTTTCGATGTTCCGTTGTTAGATTTTAGTATCGTTTGAGAAATCCGTGCCACTCGACCGGTACCTGTGCTAAATGGAGTGGGAAAGGAACGACTCTGAACGGAACCAACAACTCATCTTGACAAAGGACACTTTGATCAACATTCTGATGAAAGATCAGCCATAGTAAGACCCAATTTACGATGTTATATCATATCTGTTGTGCATGTGATCTTGCCGTGGGCGCCCAGCCGAATCTGCCTGGTATAGCTATGCTAATTTAGCGCTACATTTTGTTTTCGTTATAAAACATTTAAGAAATCTGAAATATTGTTTGGATTCACCAGATGTTGGGCTTTCAATATCTGTACGCTGTGTATTTTTCTGAAATGTTTTAAAATGAGTAATTAGTTATATGACGTTGGTCTCTGTAATTGTTCTGGCTTGGTCGGCACCTTTTCAGATTGCAGCTGCAATGTAGAACTGTGATTTATACCTGAAAAATGCACATTTAAAAAAAAAAACTATGCTATACCATAAATATGTTATCAGACTGTCATCTTATGAATTTGTTTCTTGGTTAGTGGCTATATATATTTTTATTTAGTCGAATTAGTGATAGCTACTGACGCAGGGAAAAACTGTTGGGAGTGAAAAAATCCTCTCCTTTGCTAACGTGGTTAGCTAATAGATTTACATATTGTGTCTTCCCTGTAAAACATTTTAAAAATCTGAAATGGTGGCTTTATTCACAAGACCTGTATCTTTCATCTGGTGTCTTGGACTTGTGATTTAATGATATTTAGATGCTACAAGTTACTTGTGACGCTATGCTAGCTATGCTAATCAGTGGGGGGTGGGGGGGGGGTGCTACCGGATCAGGGTTGGTGACTCGTGAGAAGTTAACAACAAGCTAAGCTGTGTTTTGGTTTATTTCACTTGTGATTGCATGATTATAAATATTTGTAGTAATATTTTTTAAATCTGATACGTTTGGGATTTCTTCTTCCTTTCAGGACCGGAACGAGGCTGTAGTTTTCTCAACATAACGCGCAACCCAAATGGCGTTTTTTTTGTTATAAAAGTAATATTTATTGAACAAAAATAACATTTATTGTGTAACTGGGAGTCTCGTGAGTGCAAACATCCGAAGATTATCTAAGGTAAGCGATTAATTTGATTGCTTTTCTGACTTTCGTGACCATGCTAATTTGGGGCTAGCTGTTGTAGCATTGATTGCTACACTCACAAAAGCTTGGATTTCTTTCGCTGTAAAGTATATTTTCAAAATCTGACACGATAGGTGGATTAACAACAAGCTAAACTGTGTTTTGGTATATTTCACTTGTGATTGCATGATTATAAATATTTTTAGTAATATTTTTGAATTTGGCGCACTGCAATTCTAGCGGTTGTTTAGGAAAATGATCCCGTAAAAGGGATCCGTAGTGCAGAGAAGTTAAAGTAATGCAGTTTGCTCAAATCACTCCAGTGATTTCCAAATGCTTCAGTCTGGATTTAGACCCCATCATAGCACTGAGATTTTACTTGTGAAGGTGGTAAATTACCTTTTAATGGCGTCAGACCGAGGCTCTGCATCTGTCTTCGTGCTCCTAGACCTTAGTGCTGCCTTTGATACCATCGATCACCACATTCTTTTGGAGAGATTGGAAACCCAAATTGGTCTACACGGACAAGTTCTGGCCTGCTTTAGATCTTGTCTGTCGGAAAGATATCAGTTTGTCTCTGTGAATGGTTTGTCCTCTGACAAATCAACTGTAAATTTCGGTGTTCCTCAAGGTTCCGTTTTAGGACCACCATTGTTTTCAATATATATTTTACCTCTTGGGGATGTCATTCGAAAACATAATGTGAACTTCCACTGCTATGTGGATGACCCACAGCTGTACATTTCAATGAAACATGGTGAAGCCCCAAAATTGCCCTCGCTAGAAGCCTGTTTCAGACATAAGGAGGTGGATGGCTGCAAACGGTCTACTTTTAAACTCAGACAAAACAGAGATGCTTGTTCTAGGTCCCAAGACACAAAGAGATCTTCTGTTGAATCTGACAATTAATTTTGATGGTTGTAAAGTCGTCTCAAATATAACTGTGAAGGACCTCGGCGTTACTCTGGACCCTGATCTCTCTTTTGACGAACATATCAAGACTGTTTCAAGGACAGCTTTTTTCCATCTACGTAACATTGCAAAAATCAGAAACTTTCTGTCCAAAAATTATGCAGAAAAATGTATCCATGCTTTTGTTACTTCTAGGTTATACTACTGCAATGCTCTACTTTCCGGCTACACGGATAAAGCACTAAATAAACTTCAGTTAGTGCTAAATACGGCTGCTAGAATCCTGACTAGAACCAAAACATGTGATCATATTACTCCAGTGCTAGCGTCCCTACACTAGCTTCCTGTTAACTTCTTTATGATAGGGGGCAGCATTTTCACTTTTGGATGAATTACGTGCCCATAGTGAACTGCCTCCTACTCTGTCCCAGATGCTAATATATGCATATTATTATTACTATTGGATATAAAACACTCTGAAGTTTCTAAAACAGTTTGAATGATGTCTGTGAGTATAACAGAACTCATATGGCAGGCAAAAACCTGAGACAAATCCAAACAGGAAGTGAGAATTCTGAGACTGGTCAATGTTCAACTCATCGCCGATTCAATTCCCTGTAAGATATGGATCTGTTTGCACTTCCTACGCCTTCCACTAGATGTCAACAGTCTGTAGAACGTGGAATGAAGCTTATGCTGTGTTGTGGGGCCGGATGAGAGGGGAATGAGTCAGTGGTCTGGCAGATTGCCAGTTCCTGGTCACGCGCTTTCCTCATGATATCGCCTTGCGTTCCATAACTTCTACAGACATGAAGGAATGCTCCGGTTGGAACGTTATTGGATATATGATAACAACATTCTGAAGATTGAATCTCTACTTAGTTTGACTAGTTTATTCGACCTGTTATATAACTTTTTGAAGTTTTCGTCCGAGTTTGCCTGCATTTGCGCGAGCGTTTGTAGCTACTAAGTAGCTACTTAGACATAAGTAATGGACATTATCGAACAAAACAACAATTTATTGTGGAACTAGGATTGCTGGGAGTGCATTCTGATGAAGATGATCAAAGGTAAGGGAATATTTATTATGTCATTTAGTATTTCTGTTGACTCCAACATGGCGGAGACATTATGTTATATCTGAGCGCTGTCTCTTTAATTATATGTAAAACATGTATCTTTCATCAAAGTTTATGATGAGTATTTCTGTTATTTGACGTGGCTCTCTGCAATTTCTCAGGATATTTTGGAGGCATTTCTGAACATGGCGCCAATGTAAACTGAGATTTGTGGATATAAATATGCAAATTATCGAACAAAACATAAATGTATTGTGTAACATGATGTCCTATGAGTGTCATCTGATGAAGATCATCAAAGGTTAGTGATAAATTTTATCTCTATTTCTGCTTTTTGTGACTACTATCTTTTGCTGGGAAAATGGCCTTGTTTTTCTGTGGCTATGTACTGAGCTAACATAATCGTTTGGTGTGCTTTCGCCGTAAATCCTTTTTGAAATCAGACATGTTGGCTGGATTCACAACATGTGTAGCTTTAGTTTGATGTCTTTCATGTGTGATTTCATGAAAGATAGATTTTTATAGTAATATATTTGAATTTGGTGCGCTATATTTTTTCTGGCTTTTGGCCAAGTGGGACGCTACTTTCCCACATATCCCAGAGAAATTAAGGCAAGGGCTGATTTCAAGGTTTTACTGCTAACCTACAAAGCATTACATGGGCTTGCTCCTACCTATCTTTCCGATTTGGTTCTGCCGTACATACCTACACGTACGCTACGGTCACAAGATGCAGGCCTCCTAATTGTCCCTAGAATTTCTAAGCAAACAGCTGGAGGCAGGGCTTTCTCCTATAGAGCTCCATTTTTATGGAATGGTCTGCCTACCCATGTGAAAGACGCAGACTCGGTCTCAACCTTTAAGTCTTTACTGAAGACTCATCTCTTCAGTGGGTCATATGATTGAGTGTAGTCTGTCCCAGGAGTGTGAAGGTGAACGGAAAGGCTCTGGAGCAACGAACCGCCCTTGCTGTCTCTGCCTGGCCGGTTCCCCTCTCTCCACTGGGATTCTCTGCCTCTAACCCTATTACAGGGGCTGAGTCACTGGCTTACTGGTGCTCTTTCAAGTCGTCCCTAGGAGTGGTGCGTCACTTGAGTGGGTTGAGTCACTGATGTGATCTTCCTGTCTGGGTTGGCGCCCCCCCTTGGGTTGTGCCGTGGCAGAGATCTTTATGGGCTATACTCGGCCTTGTCTCAGGATGGTAAGTTGGTGGTTGAAGAATTCCCTCTAGTGGTGTGGGGGCTCTGCTTTGGCAAAGTGGGTGGGGTTATATCCTTCCTGTTTTTGCCCTGTCCAGGGGTATCATCGGATGGGGCCACAGTGTCTCCTGACCCCTCCTGTCTCAGCCTCCAGTATTTATGCTGCAGTAGTTTATGTGTCGGGGGGCTAGGGTCAGTTTGTTATATCTGGAGTACTTCTCCTGTCTTATCCGGTGTCCTGTGTGAATTTAAGTATGCTCTCTCTAATTCTCTCTTTCTCTCTTTCTTTCTCTCTCTCGGAGGACCTGAGCCCTAGGACCATGCCTCAGGACTACCTGGCATGATGACTGTCCCCAGTCCACCTGGCCGTGCTGCTGCTCCAGTTTCAACTGTTCTGCCTGCGGCTATGGAACCCTGACCTGATCACCGGACGTGCTACCTGTCCCAGACCTGCTGTTTTCAACTCTCTAGAGACAGTAGGAGCGGTAGAGATACTCTTAATGATCGGCTATGAAAAGCCAACTGACATTTACTCCTGAGGAGCTGCACCCTCGACAACCACTGTGATTATTATTATTTGACCATGCTGGTCATTTAGGAACATTTGAACATCTTGGCCATGTTCTGTTATAATCTCCACCCGGCACAGCCAGAAGAGGACTGGCCACCCCTCATAGCCTGGTTCCTCTCTAGGTTTCTTCCTAGGTTTTTGCCTTTCTAGGGAGTTTTTCCTAGCCACCGTGCTTCTACACCTGCATAGCTTGCTGTTTGGGGTTTTAGGCTGTGTTTCTGTACAGCACTTTGAGATATCAGCTGATGTAAGAAGGGCTATATAATTACATTTGATTTGATTTGCTCTCTTCCACTATTTAGCCAAGTCTTCAGTGGCAGACACCTAACATAGAGAGATGCTGTGGGCATTATAATACTTTACAGCACCTGGGAAAACCCTGTAGACCTGTGTATCAAGTTATAAGCGTTGTAAAGACACTTTTACAAGATATGAAAAGACAACGTGGCCCTCTGGGCAAATTACACATCTCACCATAGCTGTGTTTGTGTGTGTGTACACCTGTGTGTGCACGTGTTTGATGACTGTCCTCCATAACAGAGTGATGTCTTTGGTTTGCATCTTGTCATTCAGATGTACGTTGATGCACGAAGACACATGTCACAGGATCTAATGCATCACCTACAGTGAGGATTTGGTCTCTCCTGTTCATTCATACTGCATCATTTTAGCATCAGTTTAGCATTTCCCCACCTGACAGATGACAACGTGGAAGCCAGTGCCACTGAGGGAAGGGTGCGTGTGTGTTAGTGTGTGTGTGCGTGCGTTCATGTGCGCGAGCGTATTATAACTGCGTAGAAGGGTAAACAAATAAACATTGGTGGATAAGGCTATGAGGTTAAGAACTAACCCATGTGGAGGGTTGGCATGATAACGGCCATAGAAGGATTTCAACCATGACACCAGGATTTAAATGCCATTGGATCTTTAGAATCCAAAGCCAGAATCTCAGTTACTGTACCATCTCATAGGACAACAACATCTGCAGTGTTCGCTGGACTTATAAGACCAGAGAGAAGAGTGCTCCCTATTGAATAACAATAACAACTGGTGTACAAGAACGTTTAACACATATTCCACTTAATCAACTGCATGTTCAACTGCACAGCCATTAAAATGAAGCAGTCGTCCAAGGTCTGAATGGTCGGTTAAGGAAGGGACGACTGTGTAAAGGCTAGACTCCTCTTCTTATGCAGACTTCAGAGACTTAGAATAAAGAGCTCTGTCACATGAAGTAAATATGATGAATGCCTATAGCGTTTTGTGTATTGCCAGTGTGTGTGTGTGTGTGTGTGTGTGTGTGTGCGTGTGTGTGTGTGCGTGTGCGTGTGCGTGTGCGTGTGTGTGTGTGTGTGTGTACGTGCGTGCGTGCGTGCGTGCGTGTGTATGGTAAATACAGTTCAGAGCAATGTCAGAGTGAGCAGCCATCAACATGGGCCATGTGGAACCATCATCATCACTTAAACTCACCAACAAAAATAAGAGAGAGAGAGAGAGAGAGAGAGAGAGAGAGAGAGAGAGAGAGAGAGATAGTGAGAGAGAGAGAGAGTGAGAGAAAGAGAGAGAGAGAGAGTGAGAGAAAGAGAGACAGAGAGAGAGAGAGAGAGATAGTGAGAGAGATAGAGTGAGAGAAAGAGAGAGAGAGAGTGAGATAAAGAGAGAGAGAGATAGAGAGAGATAGAGAGAGAGAGAGAGAGAGAGAGAGAGAGAGAGAGAGAGAGAGAGAGAGAGAGAGAGAGAGAGAGAGAGAGAGAGAGAGAGAGAGAGAGAGAGAGAGAGAGAGAGATAGTGAGAGAAAGAGAGTGAGAGAGAGAGAGAGTGAGAGAAAGAGAGAGAGAGAGAGAGTGAGAGAGAGAGAGAGAGAGAGAGAGAGAGAGAGAGAGAGAGAGAGAGAGAGAGAGAGAGAGAGAGAGAGAGAGAGAGAGAGAGAGAGAGAGAGAGAGAGAGAGAGAGAGAGAGAGAGAGAGAGAGAGAGAGAGAGAGAGAGACTGAGTGAGAGGAAGTGAGAGAGAGGAAGAGGAATAGAAGTGAGAGCAGCTGGGATTGACACTATGTACCTAGAAAATACAACTGAGGCATGATATACAGCTGAGCTCTGGGTGAGCCAGTGTGTGTGTGAGTGTGTGTGTCGTGCGTGTGTGTGTGCATTTGTGTGTGTGCATGTGTGTGTGTGTGTGTGTGCACGCATGTGTGTGTGTGTGTCCTGTGTGTGTGTGTTTGTGTGTGTCTGTGTGTGTGTGTGTGTGTGTATAAGAGAGAGACAGACAAAGAGATGTGCAGTATTTAGGGCATCAAAATGGGGTAGCTTGTTACACTAAGAATAATGACAACATAACATTTTCCTGGTTTTAGACAGAACTACATATGAAAAAACACACATAGAAATGTGGGTAGACACGTGGAATATTTAAAATTGTGCGCACAACGAAAACAAGGACCTAGAACTATGCATACATGCAAGCATGTATCACACAGCTTCACACATACACACACACTATCAAAGAGCCATATCATCTACCCACGGACAGTCACAGGGTCTGTGATGGGATTCATCATCTCAAAGGTCCATTGCCTTAGAACTTCCATAAGCTCTGTGAGTCTCACTGTCACAAACTCCCTCCTCTCTCAGTGTCTCTCTCCCACTCTCTCTTTCCCACTCTCTCTTGCTCTTTTCCTCCCTCTCACTCTGACTGTCTCTCTTTCTCTGTGTCTCTCGCTATCTCTTTTTCTCTCTCTTCCTCCCTCTCTCCAACAGCATGTTAAAACAGCCAAGCAGGCGTGTTACAGTCGATTAAAACGTCTCTTGTCTTCCTCCTCTCCTCCAGATATCCCCTCCCACTTCCTGTCTGTCTGTCTGATTGTATTTTTTCATTTTTAGCTGTGCATAAACATTCCCTTTATTAGGGAGATGAAGAGTCTGTAGTGAGGATGATAATAGTTAGCATTTTTGGCAGCCTAGTGGTTAAGAGCATTGGATCAATAACTGAAAGGTTGATGGTTAAAATCCCAGAGTCGACTACATTATATATTTTTGTCGATGTGCCATTGAGCAAGGCAGTTAAAACATATGTGGTCGACTCTGGGATTCGAACCACCAACCTTTTGGTTACTGATATAATGTGCTCAATAAGAGTGTCGCTAAGTGACTAAAATGTAAATGTAAAATTAGTAAGACAGACTGAATCAGCCAGCCAATGAGACAGAGACAGTAGACTGTAGCCAGCCAATAACACAGAGGCAGTAGACTGTAGCCAGCCAATAACACATAGACAGTAGACTGTAGCCAGCCAATAACACATAGAGTGTAGACTGTAGCTAGCCAATAACACAGAGAGAGTAGACTGTAGCCAGCCAATAACACAGAGACAGTAGACTGTAGCCAGCCAATAACACAGAGACAGTAGACTGTAGCCAGCCAATAACACAGAGACAGTAGACTGTAGCCAGCCAATAACACAGAGACAGTAGAATGTAGCTAGCCAATAACACAGAGACAGTAGACTGTAGCCAGCCAATCACACAGAGACAGTAGACTGTAGCTAGCCAATAACACAGAGACAGTAGACTGTAGCCAGCCAATAACACAGAGACAGTAGACTGTAGCTAGCCAATAACACAGAGATAGTAGACTGTAGCTAGCCAATAACACAGAGACAGTAGACTGTAGCTAGCCAATAACACAGAGACAGTAGACTGTAGCTAGCCAATAACACAGAGACAGTAGACTGTAGCCAGCCAATAACACATAGACAGTAGACTGTAGCTAGCCAATAACACAGAGACAGTAGACTGCAGCTAGCCAATAACACAGAGACAGTAGACTGTAGCTAGCCAATAATGCAGAGACAGTAGACTGTAGCTAGCCAATAACACAGAGACAGTAGACTGTAGCCAGCCAATAACACAGAGACAGTAGACTGTAGCCAGCCAATAACTCAGAGACAGTAGACTGTATCCAGCCAATTACACATAGACAGTAGACTGTAGCTAGCCAATAACACAGAGACAGTAGACTGTAGCCAGCCAATAACACAGAGACAGTAGACTGTAGCTAGCCAATAACACAGAGACAGTAGACTGTAGCCAGCCAATAACACAGAGACAGTAGACTGTAGCTAGCCAATAACACAGAGACAGTAGACTGTAGCTAGCCAATAACACAGAGACAGTAGACTGTAGCTAGCCAATAACACAGAGACAGTAGACTGTAGCCAGCCAATAACACAGAGACAGTAGACTGTAGCCAGCCAATAACACAGAGAGAGTAGACTGTAGCCAGCCAATAACACAGACAGGAGACTGTAGCTAGCCAATAACACAGAGAGAGTAGACTGTAGCCAGCCAATAACACAGAGACAGTAGACTGTAGCTAGCCAATAACACAGAGACAGTAGACTGTAGCCAGCCAATAACACAGAGACAGTAGACTGTAGCCAGCCAATAACACAGAGACAGTAGACTGTAGCTAGCCAATAACACAGAGAGAGAAGACTGTAGCCAGCCAATAACACCAAGACAGTAGACTGTAGCTAGCCAATAACACAGAGACAGTAGACTGTAGCCAGCCAATAACACAGACCAACAAGGAACATGCAGTACATAGGTATATTCTAATAAATTACACACAAAGATATTCAAGAGTATTTCAGGTTATAGGACGGCAGATATAAACATTTATAAAAGTCATACAGATAGCAGAAACAAACAAATGATAACAACCCAATTATTGACACACAGCACCATATGCTCATTAATGCACTTGTTTTAAGACATTGTGACACAAACTTCAAACCGAAGAGCTGCATACCACCCTGCATACCACCCTGCATACCACCCTGCATACCACCCTGCATTCCACCCTGCATACCACCCTGCATACCACCCTGTATACCACTGCTGGCTTGCAAACCGAAGAGCTGCTGGCTGACCTGGTCAGTCCCTGGGCGGGAGACCAGATGCTGCTGGAAGTGGTGTTGGAGGGCCAGCAGGAAGCACTCTGTCCTCTGGTCTAAAAAAATATCCCAATGCCCCAGGGCACTGCCCTCTGTAGGGTGCTGTCTTTCGGATGGGACGTTAAACGGGTGTCCTGACTCTCTGACGTCATTAAAGATCCCATGGCACTTATCGTAAGAGTAGGGGTGTTAACCCCGGTGTCCTGGCTAAATTCCCAATCTGGCCCTCAAACCATCACGGTCACCTAATAATCCCCAGTTTACAATTGGCTCATTCCTCCTCTCCCCTGTAACTATTCCCCAGGTCGTTGCTGTAAATGAGAACGTGTTCTCAGTCAACTTACCTGGTAAAATAACAGATAAATAAATAAAAACTTCAAGTCTTGGATAGTGTTTTTCACCCTGTAGCAGCTTTACCTCTACCAGTTGGACAGATGTGTTCTATAAGTCAGATTTATGGAATTTGAACATATGAATGTACATGGGACACAATGGCATGATTGTCAAATGGTTACATGCTAGACAGATACAACATCTGTTCTGTGACAGGCTGCAATCACTGTCAATCAAAGCTTGCCCTGCCCCTTATTCTGAGTGTCCTCCAATGACCCTCAATGACATTGATTGTCCCACCCCATTCCTACACCAAACGGCTCGACACCAAATTGGAATAGAGCCATCCAGTGCACTTGACAATGAGATTGGAATGCAGCCACACGATGATTAATCACTCCTCCTGACAAGGTAATAGGTAATATCAAAGAGACAGAGGCTGGACCACAGCAATCAAACACTGTAGAAACCCAAACGAGAGGTAAATTATGAAAAAAAGAAATGAAAAGGAAAGAAATAAAGAACAAAAAAAGAAATGAAGACTGAAAGACAGAAAGAAGGAATGAAAAAAGGAGAAAACAAACCTAGCCAGAGGAGTAGAAACCGCTGTAAAGCAACAACTTTACTATCTCTCCAACTGTGCTGAAACTGAGCGTTCTATTATGGATCTAAGAGATGAGCAGAGATTTATAAAGAGTACTGTAGTAAAAGTGGAGATGTCAGCTCATGCTTCTACACCTGCATTGATTGCTGTTTGGGGTTTTAGGCTGGGTTTCTGTACAGCACTTTGAGATATCAGCTGATGTAAGAAGGGCTATATAAATGAATTTGATTTGATTTGATCGTATTGAACAAGACTGGACAGGAGAGAACATATGGGGACTGATTGAGTAATATGACAGTGTAGAAACAAAGTAGTGGCACATAGATATAGGATAACAGAGTTAGAAAGGGATATGGAGAATGATAAAAAAAGAGGATATCAAGAGAAAGACAGAGGAACAGAGACACAGACAGAGAGAGAGAAAGAGGTGCATGACATGTATTATGTAAATGATATATGGTAGGCAGAGAGAGGGAGAAAGAGGAGAGAGAGAGAGAAAGAGAGGGAGAGAGAGAGAGAGAGAGAGAGAGAGAGAGAGAGAGAGAGAGAGAGAGAGAGAGAGAGAGAGAGAGAGAGAGAGAGAGAGAGAGAGAGAGAGAGAGAGAGAGAGAGGGAGAAAAACAGATAGATGGAGAAAAACAGATAGATGGAGTATATACAGTGTGTATAAGAGATGGCACTGAATGAGACAATTCTATGTTGCAGAGTTTGGTCTGTGTCTCAGGCCCTTCACAGAAGGAGAGGCAGAGGGACAGACTGATCGATGGACAGAGAGATAGACAGACATATAGATAGAGGTGTATATGTACAATACCAGTCAAAAGTTTGAACACACCTACTCATTCAATGTTTTTTCTTTATTTTTACTATTTTCTACATTGTAGAATAATATTGAAGACATCAAAACTATGAAATAACACATATGGAATCATGCAGTAACCAAAAAAGTGTTAAACAAATGTATATATATTTTATATTTGAGATTCTTCAAAGTAGCCACCCTTTGCCTTGATGACAGCTTTGCACACTCTTGGCATTCTCTCAACCAGCTTCACCTGGAATGCTTTCCAACAGTCTTGAAGGAGTTCCCACATATGCTGAGCTGGCTTTTCCTTCACTCTGCGGTCCAACTCATCCCAAACCATCTCAATTCGGTTCAGGTAAGGTGATTGTGGAGACCAGGTCATCTGATGCAGAACTCCATCACTCTCCTTCTTGGTCAAATTGCCCTTACACAGCCTGGGGGCCCTTACACAGCCTGGAGGCCCTTACACAGCCTGGGGGCCCTTACACAGCCTGGAGGCCCTTACACAGCCTGGAAGCCCTTACACAGCCTGGGGGCCCTTACACAGCCTGGAGGCCCTTACACAGCCTGGAGGCCCTTACACAGCCTGGGGGCCCTTACACAGCCTGGAGGCCCTTACACAGCCCGGAGGTTTTGATGTCTTCACAATTATTCTACAATATAAAAAATAGTAAAAATAAAGAAAATCCCTTGAATGAGTAGGTGTGTCCAAACTTTTGACTGGTACTGTATATGAGATGGTACTAACCGGGACACACTGCTATGTTGCAGAGTTTGGTCTGTTTCTCAGGCCCTCCACAGAGCTTGGCCTCTCCTCCGCTCACACAGTTCCTGGTTCGGGTCCTGGAGCCCCGCCCACACGTGACAGAACAAAGGCTCCATGACGACCACTCCTCCCACAGCCCATGGACTGCAACACCCAGAGACAGCAGGCACACACAGCCAATGGGGATGAGAGAATGAGAGATACGAGGTGTGTGGAGTTGCCTGTTATAGCCAATGAGGACAGAGAATGAACGAGGAGGAGGATCCCACCCCCTGTCACAGTCATTAGTGTTAGAGAATGTGAGCTAAGAGGCGGGATCATAACTCCTGTCAGCAAAGGGGTTAGAGGATGAGACAAAAAGTGAGTAAATGAACACTAGCACAACTCTCAAAAGAACCAACAGTAACGCAGATGGCACAGAGGTAAGATGTGGCCACCTCTCCATATCGTTCAAACCAGGAAAGAACACGCTCCAAGCTACCCACAACCTCCACCTCCACATGCAGCTGTTACGAAGGACTGGGCCGCGCTCAGAACGTCACAACGTTGAAGTACGTTCCGATGGATGGATTTATGCACAGTGAGTATGACATGATCATAAAGTACATTCCAAATTGATTAAAACATACTATACTTTTTGGTCACTAAAATGTCATGTTGAGGGCACAGCATTATCAGACTCTGATCAGGAATATGGTTAAACATTCATCAATTTGCTCATTCAAATGATGTGATGCCTTCTATTTCATATATTTTAATGAACATCTTAAAAGAACCTGGGACAGTATTCATAAAGCCTCTCAGAGTTGCCAGGTCACAGTTGTAAATGAGAACTTGTTCTCAGCTAGCCTACCTGGTTAAATAAAGGTGAAATAAAAAATAAATAAAAAATAAAAGAGTATGGGTGCTGATCTAGGATCAGTTTTGCCTTTTAAGCATAATGAATACGGCGGCAAAACTGATCCTAGAGAATACGGCGGCCTGGTTTTTCAGAGGAAGCTCTCTTGTTCTTACCGCTCTGAGTAGGAGTTGCTTATGGGCACAGGTCTAGGATCAGTTAACTGTTCCAAATTAAACTTGTTTACCAAAAGGGTTTACCAAGAGGGACCTAAGATCAGTGTCTAGGAGCAAAGTCCTCCTCTGTACAATGGTACCATAGAGTTGTATAGAGGGCTCCTCTTTGAAATCTACTAAAATGGGCTTAGTGGCAAGTGAGTCCTTTATCCAACTCTACGAATGGGACTGGGAGTTAGCCGTGGGACAGTGTTGAGTTATGGCATGCTGGGGGTGAAGTGTTGAGGAACCAGAGCAGCACAATGCGGAGAAACACAACACGTCAGCGTACGCAATACACCGCAAACCAGTAAGACAAATAAACAGACTAGCATGCGTGTCCACAGAACCAGACACATACAGATCACTATAACCAGACTAGTCGTAAGAAAGGAGGAAAAGATAAATACTTGGAGAGAGGAGGAGTGAGGGATGGAGAGATAGGGAGAAGCACAGGGAAAATACATGGCTTTTGGAAGTATGAATGGACAATCTTATGGCAATATGAGATTTGAAGACACAAAGGCAGAGGTGAAGAAAAATAGAAAATGCATTCTAATGAGTCAGAGATTTTGAAGGTGTGCATAGTTTTAACACTTTGGGGAATATTGAACGAGAGAGATGGAAAGAGTGAGAAATGTTTTTTAAAATAAATTAATCGAGGGAGAAAAGGCTGAATGGAGGGGTGTTGAAAGACAATGTGAGATATATGAGGAATGAGAGAAAAAGAAGATGATTAAAGAAGAAATAGAAAGAGACGAGAGAGAGAGATAGAGAGAGAGAGAGAGAGAGAGAGAGAGAGAGAGAGAGAGAAAGAAAGAGAGTACAAAAAAGTATGAAAATGTATGCACTCACTACTGTAAGTCGCTCTGGATAAGGGCGTTTGGGAAGAGAAAGAAAGATGGAGAAAGAGAGATGGAGAGAGAGAGAGAGGGGGGGGGGAGAGAGAGATGGAGAGAGAGAGAGAGAGAGAGAGATATGGAGAGAGAGAGAGATGGAGAGATGGAGAGAGAGAGAGAGAGGGAGAGAGAGAGATGGGGAGAGAGGGAGAGAGAGAGAGAGGGAGAGAGGGGGAGGGAGAGAGAGAGGGGGAGGGAGAGAGAGAGAGAGAGAGAGAGAGAGAGAGAGAGAGAGAGAGAGAGAGAGAGAGAGAGAGAGAGAGAGAGGGAGGGGGAGAGAGAAAGGGAGAGAGAAGAATATCTGCCTGGTCTGCTTAGCCATGAAAAAAAGCCAAACAGTTGGTTTTAAGCATCCTCCGAGAGCAAAATTTAAGGTACATTGTTTATACAATCACTGATTTTTTATGTAATCAACTAACTCCATCTTGAGAATATTGAGCTGCTAATGTAAGCACAGACTACAGGAAACGTCTCCATCCAAACGGTTCACTAGAGGGCCCTTAAAAAGCAGCTGGATACTTGTTAAACATTGTCTATTCATCTACAAGGAATCGGGCTCGCTCAGATTCACTGGTAACATCTTGAATGGAGAGTAGTTAGAATCTAATTAATTACTAGAGCTAAAGCGATCTATTTCACACCAATAAAGCATGCTTACACTCTTAGAAAAAAGGGTTTCAAAAGGGCACATTGGCTGTTCCATGTAAACCCCACTGATCAAAAAAAAAGTGTGTATATTTTTTAGGGGGTAGATCAGCTTTAATATTGCAGATAGATTGTAGCTTTAATCAATGTATTTGTCTGCATCATTTCCAATCCCTCATATATGATTGGGGCTAAATATAAATATTGATATATACAGTTCAAGTAAGAAGTTTACACCTTAGCCAAATCCATTTACACTCAGTTTTTCACAATTCCTGACATTTAATCCTAGTAAAAATTCCCTGTCTTAGGTCAGTTAGGATCACCAATTTATTTTAAGAATGTGAAATGTCAAAATAATAGTAAAGAAAATGATTTATTTCAGCTTGTATTTCTTTCATCACATTCCCAGTGGGTCAGAAGTTTACATACACTCAATTAGTATTTGATAGATTTGCCTTTAAATTGTTTCACTTGGGTCAAACATTTTGGGTAGCCTTCCACAAGCTTCCCACAATAAGTTGGGTGAATTTTGGCCCATTCCTCCTGACAGAGCTGGTGTAACTGAGTCAGGTTTGTAGGCCTCCTTGCTCGCACATGCTTTTTCAGTTCTGCCCACAAATTTTCAACAGGATGGATGTCAGGGCTTTGTGGTGGCCACTCCAATACCTTGACTTTGTTGTTCTTAAGCCATTTTGCCACAACTTTGGAAGTATGCTTGGGGTCATTGACCATTTGGAAGACTGATGTCTTGAGATGCTGCTTCAATATATCCACATAATTTTCCTCCCTCATGATGCCATCTATTTTGTGAAGTGCACCAGACACTCCTGCAGCAAAGCATGCTGCCACCCCCGTGCTTCACGGCTGGGGTGGTGTTCTTCGGCTTGCAAGCCACCACCTTTTTCCTCCAAACATAACGATGGTCATTATGGCCAAACAGTTCTATTTTTTTTTCATCAGACCAGAGGACATTTCTCCAAAAAGTATGATCTTTGTCCCCATGTGCAGTTGCAAATCGTAGTCTGGCTTTTTTATGGCAGATTTGGAGCAGTGGCTTCTTCCTTGCTGAGCAGCCTTTCAGGTTATGTCGATATAGGATTCGTTTTACTGTGGATATAGATAATTTTGTACCCGTTTCCTCCAGATCTTCACAAGGTCCTTTGCTGTTGTTCTGGGATTGATTTGCACATTTCGCATCAAAGTACGTTCATCTCTAGGAGACAGAACGCATCTCCTTCCTGAGTGGTATGCCGGCTGCGTGGTCCCATGGTGTTTATACTTGCGTACTATTGTTTGTACAGATGAATGTGGTACCTTCAGGCGTTTGGAAATTGCTCCCAAGGATGAACCAGACTTGTGGAGGTCTAATATTTTTTTTCTGAGGTCTTGGCGGATTTCTTTTGATTTTCCCATGATGTCAAGCAAGGAGGCACTGAGTTTGAAGGTAGGCCTTGATATACATCCACAGGTACACCTACGATTGACTCAAATTATGTCAATTAGCCTATCAGAAGCTTCTAAAGCCATGACATCTTCTGGAATTTTCCAAGCTGTTTAAAGGCAATTAGTGTATGTAAACTTCTGACCCACTGGAATTGTGATACAGCGAATTATAAGTTAAATATTCTGTCCGTAAACAATTGTTGGAAAAATTACTTGTGTCATTCACGAAGTAGATGTTCTAACCGATTTGCCAAAACTATAGTTTGTTAAGAACACATTTGTGGAGTGATTGAAAACTAGTTTTAACCTTTTCTCAATCTAGGGGGTGCTGTTTCCACTTTGGAAAATATCGTCTCCAAATTAAACTGCCTCATACTCAATTCTTGCTCGTACAATATGCATATTATTATTACTATTGGATAGAAAACAATCTCTAGTTTCTAAAACCGTTTGAATTATGTCTGTGGGTGAACCAGAACTCTTTCTGCAGCGAAATCCATGACAGGAACTGCGAAGGTCTGAAAACGAGGCTCTGTTCTCAGATCAGTTTAAAGCTCTGTATGTATCCTATGGGTCGACATGAACTGCACCCGCCTTCCCCTGGATGTCAGTAACCAATGAGAAGTGGAATGGAGTGTCTACGTAGTTCTCAGAGCTTATAAAAGGCCAAGGAACGAAGTGAGCTCTCTTTTCGTCGTTCGTCATTGCGCAAAGCAAGACCTCAAGATGGCATTTTGAAACGCTCAGTTATCGGCCTTAGCTATATCCGTCTGTAATTTAATTCGATATAGGTGTTAGAAACATCATAACGAAGTTATTTTAAACCGAGTTATATCAGTTTATGCGAGTATATTGCTATTTTCGGAATTTCCTTAGTATTGCGCTTTGAACATTTGGGCATGTTGTGGCCACATAGCTAATGTTAGCTGCTAATTCCGAAGTTGAAGACGACGTTTTACAACCAAGCAACGATTCTTTTGGACAAAGGACCACTTGCCCAAGATTCTGATGGAAGCTCGTCCAAAAGTAAGAGCTATTTATGATGTTATTCCGAATTTATGTGGAAAATTGTAAACGCATTTGTCCGCCATTATTGCGGCACTAGTCTGGCTGTAACGCACACTGTATGTCTAGTAACGTTAATTTTAAAAATCTAACTCAGCGGTTGCATTAACAACTAATGCATCTTTCATTTGCTGTCCAACCTGTATTTTTTAGTCAAGTTTACGATTATTTATTGATTAGATTAGGTGCCTTTCCAAGATGGCGCCGGCCAGAATGCATGACCTGTTGCCACTGATCACATTGTATAACCACGATTTGTGCTGCTAAATATGCACATTTTCGAACAAAACCTATATGCATTGTGTAATATGATGTTACAGGACTGTCATCTGACGAAGTATATCAAGGTTAGTAAAAAATTATATATCTTTTGCTGTATTGTTACGATCGCTAACCTGTGCTGCTGGTAAATTGCTTGTGTTTCTGGCTATTGTGCTAAGCTAATATAATGCTATATTGTGTTTTCGCTGTAAAACACTTAAGAAATCGGACATATTGGCTGGATTCACAAGATGTTGGGCTTTCATTTGCTGTACGCTGTGTATTTTTCAGAAATGTTTTAAGATGAGTAATTAGGTATTTGACGTTGGTCTCTGTAATTATTCTGGCAGCTTCGGCACTATTTCAGATTGCAGCTGCAATGTAGAACTGTGATTTATACCTGAAATATGCACATTTTTCTAAAAAAACATATGTTATACAATAAATATGTTATCAGACTGTCATCTTATGAAGTTGTTTCTTGGTTAGTGGCTATTTATATCTTTATTTGGTCGAATTAGTGATGGCTACTGATGGAGTAAAAAACTGGTGGAGTAAAAAAAGTGGTGTCTTTTGCTAACGTGGTTAGCTAATAGATTTACATATTGTGTCTTCCCTGTAAAACATTTTAAAAATCAGAAATGATGGCTGGATTCACAAGATGTGTATCTTTCATCTGGTGTCTTGGACTGTGATTTAATGATATTTAGATGCTAGTATTTACTTGTGACGCTATGCTAGCTATGCTAGTCAGCTTTTTTACTGTGGGGGGTGCTCCCGGATCCGGATTTGGGAGGAATTAGAGGTTAATGACTCCAACCTAAGTGTATGTAAAATTCCGACTTCAACTGTATATATATATATATATATACACATACCGACATATATATAAATATACATACATATACATACAAATACACACATGCATATATATATATATATTTTTTTATTTATTTTATTTTATATATGTTGCTTTCTTATTCCCTGCAAACCCTACCAACCCCTCCTCCAATTGGAGTAAACTGATAAACAATAACACTTAGGCTTCTACCTTCAGTTTAAACAAACTGTAACGCTCGTCGTCGTAAGGAAGAGTGGACCAAAGCGCAGCGTGGAAAGTGTTCATGATCTTTATTGTCAAGAATCACTCAAACAAAAATAACGAATACAAAAACGAAAGCTGTTAGGAGAATGTTGTTCTCATGTTCATTAACCAATTCAATTAAAATACTCTGTCTGTTACTAAGAATTTGTAAGGTTCTTATTAAAATAAAACAGACAGAGGCCAGTCTACTTAGTCAGCAGGTTTATTACGAGAGCTCTGCTTATCATTTCCTGTACATTGGTATATATACGTCACATTTCGTCATAAATGTCCCTCCTCCTCTCAGAAACAATGACAATATAGTTCACGAGTCATTTCCTTCTCATACATTGCCTGTCACCTGTTATCTTCTTGTTAATAGGGGGCGACATTTTCATTTTTTGGCTAAATGGCGTACCCATTTGAAACTGCCTATTTCTCAGCCCCCGAAACTAGAACATGCATATAATTATCAGATTAGGATAGAAAACACTCTAAAGTTTCCAAAACTGTCTTAATATTGTCTGTGGGTGAAACAGAACTATTATTGCAAGCGAAAACCGGAGGAAAATCTAAACCGGAAGTGTTTTTTTGTTGCAACCTCACAGTTCTGAGGCCTGTCTAACGAGCATTTAAAGGGGTATCAACTAGAACTTTTTCTATGGCTTCCCTAGGGTGTCAACAGTCATTAGACAAAGTTTCAGACTTTTATCTTGAAAAATGAGCGTGAAGGGGCACATTGCGTAAGTGGATAGGTGGGGGCTCCCAGAGAGATTTGTGCGCAAGGAGAAAGGCAGCCATTGTTCCTCCCGTTCGTAATGAATAAGCAACACTCTCGGTTGATATATTATCGAATAGATATTTGAAAAACAACCTTAGGATCCATGATAAAAAACATTTGACATGTTTCTGTGGAATTTATGGATATTATTTGGCATTTTCGTATGCGTTTTGGCGAATGCTCTTTACGGTGGTTTTTGGCTCATAAGGAACCAAACGAACGGGAGGTATTTGGATATAAAAGTAATATTTATCGAACATAAAGAACATTTGTTGTGTAACTGGGAGTCTCGTGAGTGGAACCACCCGAAGATTATCAAAGGTAAGCGATTAATTTGATTGCTTTTATAACTTTCGTGGCCAAGCCAAGCAAGCTAATATAAGGCTACGCTAATGTAGCATAGAATGCTACACTCACAAAAGCTTGGATTTCTTTCGCTGTAAAATATATTTTCAAAATCTGACCCGATAGGTGGATTAACAACAAGCTAAACTGTGTTTTGGTATATTTCACTTGTGATTGCATGATTATAAATATTTATAGGATGTTTTTTGAATTTGGCGCGCCTGCAATTCAGCTGTAGTTTAGGAAAGTGCTCCCGGATGCGGTATGGGTATTAAGTAGAGGTTTTAAACAATCTACTACAAGCCCAAGGTCTCTCCCCCCCCTGGGTGGGGACAGAATGTCCTGAAAGGAACACAGTAGTACAGCTTGTCTGTCGATAGCTCCTCTTATCTCATACATTGTCTCACACTTGCACCGTGCTTACATACTAAAAAGGAACAAAAAGTCCTTTTACTAGTTCTGACTAAAACTACACACATCAGATTTAGATTTATGATTCTAATAAATTTCATACAATCATACAGTGACAGGGTAGAATTCTGTTAGTTATAGTTCTACGTTAAATGTATACATCATCTAGTCATTATTCATAAAATTCATAACAACAACACCCCACAAAACCCAAACGGAAAATGACAACTATTATATGATCCCCAATCAGAGACAACGATAGACAGCTGCCTCTGATTGGGAACCACGCTAGGCAAAAACAACAATGAAATAGAAAACATAGATTCTCCCACCCGAGTCATACCCTGACCTAACCAAACATAGAGAATAAATAAGGATCTCTAAGGTCAGGGCGTGACACATACTATATACATTTTACAGACAATCTATTTTACAAAAGTTATATTTAGTTAGTTTTTAGTCATGGCCTTCCTCTAACCTCCACCTCATTTGTTTCTGATATCCATCCAGTACAATTTCAAAATGCCATATATTTTTAACTGTTCTATTTCACAACATTTCTGAACCTATAGACATTTTACAGACACAGTATATTTTACATTTGTTATCTTGTTGTTATTAGTCCCACCCTTCAGCTCCATTCAACCCCTGCCATCTATCTCTTAACACCATCCATATTGGATTTCTATCTGCCATATATTTTTCAACTGTGCTGTGATGCTTCACAAAAGTTCTGAACCTTTCTATTCTCATAGCTTCTACAGATTGTAAATTAAAGATAAACATTTTTACAAAAATTATTATTATATTATTTATCAATTGACTATGACTTTTCAAATAACCCAGTATTGCTAACTGCAGCGTTAGCTCCAGGTAAATATTGCAATTCTTTAGCCATTCTTGGACCTGTGACCAAAAATGAGCTACATATGAACAGTACCAAAATAAATGATCTAATGACTCTATTTGTGTTAGCTGCATGTGTGACATAACTCCACCCGTCCAATTTATGATATCATTTACAAAGATTATACCTTTTAAAATGTTATCGAAAAATACATATTTTTTCATCAAATACTATATTTTAGTTTAACCACAATATTTGTTGTGTTGTTTGTTCTGTCTTTTCTGGTGTATTAAACTGAAATTGCAATCAACTTTCTATGGCTTGTTTAAAAAATAACTATATTTAGAGATGATTTCGGTTTCAAATAACCAAAAGTGAGCGGTTGTAATCTGAATAAAGGGAAAAAGGCCATTATTAAACATGGGGTGAGACATTCTTACTAATTTGCTAGAGAACGATTTCAGATTTAAATATAACTTTTGTATGACTGAAGCCTTTAGTGAGAGGTATAATGCTTTAATATTGAATCATTTCTGCTCTCCGAATTCACATTCATTATATAAATAGGCCCTTTTAATTTTGTCTGGCTTGCATTCCAAATAAAATGTATTATATTTTTTCAAATAACTTTAAAAACAGGTCGCTAAGTGTAGGCAAAATCACAAGTAAATAGATACATTTTGATATGTCTAAAGAGTTAAATCTAGGTGATTTTTCCACAAATTGAAAAGTGTTTTCCTTTCCATGGTAGCATTTTTGAATCACAACACTGAAGAGTAAGATGCCTACATTTTTTTACATGGACTGGATCTTTATATTTGTCACTTGGATCCTTTCAGTAATAATGAAATCAGACCTTCTCGTTGAGTGTCCGATAATTGACCATTTATATAGGAGTGGTTAAAACATGCTAATAACAGTCCTCTGAGTCTATCAAAAAAGTTTGGTATACCTCCACTGGTATGTCATCCAGCCCTGGAGTTTTCCAGAACTTAAAGTCTTTAATTGCATCAAGAAGTTCCTCCTCTGTAATTTGCCTTCACATGAGTCATTCTGCACAGCTGTTAATTCTACATTATTAATAGAAAAACAATCCATACAATTAGCCTTGGTTAGTGGAGATGGAGGAGACTGAAACAAAAACATATGCTTAAAGTCCTTTACTTTCTCTTTCAAAATATAGTTTGGTGAATCATGGGTGACTCCATCATTTGTAACAAGTTTCAGTAAATCATTTTTGAAGATTAAAACAGAATTTCGCTTTATTTTTTCATATATTACACTGGATTTTTCTTAAATAAGTTCCTCCATCTATTTTTGTGTTTCCTCTAACTTATTCTGTGCCTCTATGGTACAGTTTTTATTGCTATCTAACTGTACTGTTAGTCCTTCAATTTCCTTTGTTAATATGGACTCTTTTGATCTAAATTGTTTTTGTTTTAGAGATGAGTACTGAAAGGGTTTTACATGAAACCAAAAAGGGTTCTACCTGGTACCAAAAGGTTTCTTCAAAGGGTTACCCTATGGGGAAAGTCGAAGAACCATTTTAGGTTCTAGATAGCACCTTTTCTTCTAAGAGTGAAGGTAGAATAGAGGGGATTGGAGGTAAGGATTACAGGAAAGAGACAGGAAAGAGAGAGATAGACAGAGGCAGAGAAATGAAGGAGAGCGATATGACTGGTGCATTATAAACTGAACAGACAGAAAAAGGCATCCAAGTTCTGTCAGACTGATAGGCCACCAAACATCTGTGGAGGATGGATGTCATTGTTGGGTAAATGGGTAGGTGGTAAAAATCACAGTGAGATACACTGCCTTCAGAAATAATTTACACCCCTTGATTTTTTCTAAATTTTGTTGTGTTACAGCTTGAATTTAAAATGGATTACATTTAGATTTTATGTCACTGGCTTAAACACAATACCACATAATGTCAAACTGGAAATATGTTTTTAGAAATGGTGACAAAATAATTAAATATGAAAAGTTAAAATGTCTTCAGTCAATAAGCATTCAAACCTTTTGTTATGGCAAACCTAAATAGGTTATGGGGCTCCCGAGTGGCACAGCGGTCTAAGGCAATGCATCTCAGTGCTAGAGGCATCACTACAGATCCTGGTTGGATTCCAGGCTGTTTCAAAACCAGCCATGATTGTAAGTCCCATAGGGCGGCACACAATTGGCCCAGCGTCATCCGGGTTAGGGTTTGGCCGGGGTAGGTCTTCATTGTAAATAAGAATTTGTTTTTAACTGACTTGCCTCGATATAAAAATAAAACGTTCAGGACTGAAAATGTGCTTAATAATAAGTTGCATGCTCACTCTGCGTGTAATAATAGTGTTTAACATAATTTTTGAATGACTACCTCATCTCTGTACCCCACACATACAATTATCTGTAAGGTCCCTCAGTTGAGCAGTTCAAACACAGATTTAACCACATACACCAGGGAGGTTTTCCAATGCCTCTTAAAGAAGGGTACCTACATGTATTGGTAGATGGGTAGATGTATTGGTTGGGGAAGAAAATTAAGCAGGGTGAAGGTATTCATTACACTTTGGATGGTGTATCAATACTACTCAGTCACTACAAAGATACAGGCGTCCTTCCTAACTCAGTTGCCGGAAAGGAAGGAAACCTCTCAGGGATTTCACCATGAGGCCAATGGTGACATTAAAATAGTTACAGAGTTTAATGTATGATTAATCCAAGACATCACTGAGTAACACTCTTCAGTTTTTCATGCATGGTGGTTGCTGTCCTCCTGTTATGGGCATGCTTTACATCGGGACACTTTCAGTATAAAAATAAACAGCATAGAGGTAAAATAACCTGGTTCAGTCTGCTTTCCAACAGACACTGGGAGACAAATTAACCTTTCAGCAGGACAATAACCTAAAACAAAAGGCCAAATCTACACTAGAGTTGCGTTCCAAGATTACATTGAATGTTCCTGAGTGGCCGAGTTACAGTTGGACTTAAATTGGTTTGTAAATCTATGGCAAGACTTGAAAATGGCTGTCAAGCAATGATCAACAATCAAATTAACAGAGCTTGAAGAATTCTTGAAATAATAACATGCAAATATTGTACAATCCAGATGTGGAAAGCTCTTAGAGACTTACCCAGAAAGACTCACAGCTTTAATTGCTGCCAAAAGGTGATTCTAACATGTTTTCACTCAGGGTTCTATTTTATTTATTTCAATTAATGTGCCAATACATGTTTTCATTTTGTCATTACGGGGTATTGTGTGATGATGGGTGACTTTTTTATTCATTTAAATCATTTTGAATTCATGCTGTAACACAACAAAATGTGAAATAAGTCAAGGGTAAGAATACTTTCTGAATGCACTGGACCCAGACACATGCAAATGCACATGCACACACACAAACACGCACGCACGCACACACACACACACACACACACACACACACACACACACACACACACACACACACACACACACACACACACACACACACACACACACACACACACACACACACACACACACACACACACACTCACATGTATACACACACACACACACACACACACACACACACACACACACACACACACACACACACACACACACACACACACACACACACACACACACACACACACACACACACCATAACAGAGAGGGTAGAGAGGGTTATATCACTGGGGTGTAGTGAGGGTTAAAACACTGGGATGTAGTGAGGGTTAAAACACTGGAGTGTAGTGAGGGTTAAAACACTGGGATGTAGTGAGGGTTAAAACACTGGGGTGTAGTGAGGGTTAAACACTGGTGTGTAGTGAGGGTTAAAACAATGGGGTGTAGTGAGGGTTAAAACACTGGGATGTAGTGAGGGTTAAAACACTGGGTTGTAGTGAGGGTTAAAACACTGGGGTGTAGTGAGGGTTAAAACACTGGGGTGTAGTGAGGGTTAAAACACTGGGGTGTAGCGAGGGTTAAACACTGGTGTGTAGTGAGGGTTAAAACACTGGGGTGTAGTGAGGGTTAAAACACTGGGGTGTAGTGAGGGTTAAAACACTGGGGTGTAGTGAGGGTTAAAACACTGGGGTGTAGTGAGGGTTAAAACACTGGGGTGTAGCGAGGGTTAAACACTGGTGTGTAGTGAGGGTTAAAACACTGGGGTGTAGTGAGGGTTAAAACACTGGTGTGTAGTGAGGGTTAAAACACTGGTGTGTAGTGAGGGTTAAAACACTGGGATGTAGTGAGGGTTAAAACACTGGGGTGTAGTGAGGGTTAAAACACTGCGGTGTAGTGAGGGTTAAAACACTGCAGTGTAGTGAGGATTAAAACACTGGGATGTAGTGAGGGTTAAAACACTGCGGTGTAGTGAGGGTTAAAACACTGGGGTGTAGTGATGGTTAAAACACTGCGGTGTAGTGAGGGTTAAAACACTGCGGTGCAGCTCGCTTTAAAACACTGGGGTATAGTGAGTATTAAAACACTAGGGTGTAGTGAGGGTTAAAACACTGGGGTGTAGTGAGGGTTAAAACACTGCAGTGTAGTTAGGGTTAAAACACTGCAGTATAGTGAGGGTTAAAACACTGGGGTATAGTGAGGTTTAAAACACTGCGGTGTAGTGAGGGTTAAAACACTGCGGTGTAGTGAGGGTTAAAACACTGGGGTGTAGCTAGCTTTAAAACACTGGGGTATAGTGAGGGTTAAAACACTGGGGTGTAGCTAGCTTTAAAACACTGGGGTATTGTGAGGGTTAAAACACTGGGGTATAGTGAGGGTTAAAACACTGGGGTGTAGCACCACCTACTGGTCAGAGGGAGAATCTATCCCATTAGCCTGGAACATTGATCATCTTGCAAGACAAGGAATGAGTGAATAAGTGACAGAGTATCCAGTGACAATCCCCATGTAGAGCGTTACTTACTACCAGTGCCACATACCCACAGAGACTGTGTGGAAACAGTAGTGCAGGAAGGGAGCAGGAGTTTGAGACACACAGTAAAAAGCATCAGGAGTGAACACACACACCAGTGGAGGCTTCTCAGGGGAGGACGGCTCATAATAATGTCTGGAATTGAGCAAATGGAATGACATCAAACACATGCAAACCATATGTTCGATGTTGTCGATACCTTTCCACTTATTCTGCTTCAGCCATTACCATGAGCCTGTCCTCCCACATTAAGGTGCCACCAACCTCCTATGACACACACTTATAGCCTGATGTGTTTCTCTGGCACAATATACCAGAGCCTTTTTATGCATTTGCAAATGAGCCCAGAGAGCACGCAACCAAGGCTACGAGAAAGAGGCCAAAGGTCATATTAGAGAAATTAAACAGACAATGCAAAGAGCCCAGGGAATACGAAGAAATATGTTTACCAAAGAACAACACACACATGCAGACAGACACACAGACCTTTGCTAAGCCACCGCCATGACAACGATCAATGGCAACTTGGACAACTTGAGACACCAGGCGGCACTTCACACAGTCCCACACACATGCACACAACCATGTGTACACACACACACACGCACACACACACACACACACACACACACACACACACACACACACACACACACACACACACACACACACACACACACACACACACACACACACACACACACACACACAAACACAAACACACACACACAAATAAACACACACACACAAACAAACATAAGTTCCCTTTCTCTCAAACGATCAAGTCCCTAGCTCAAGGACTAGTATACTGACCACACAGTCAATACTGTACACGGTCGTTCCCTCTACTCATTTATAAAATGATATACACTACATTACCAAAAGTATGTGGACACCTGATCGTTGAACATCTCATTCCAAAATCATGGCCATTAATATGGAGTTGGTCCCCCCTTTGCTGCTATAACAGCCTCCACTCTTCTGGGATAGCGTTCCCATAGTTGTTGGAACAATGCTGCGGGGACTTGCTTCCATTCAGCCAGAAGAACATCGGTGAGGCCTGGCTCGCAGTACGAGTTCCAATTCATCCCAAAGCTGTTCGATGGGGTTGAGATCAAGGCTCTGTGCAGGCCAGTCAAGTTCTTCAACACCAATCTCGATAAACCATTTCTGTATGGAACTTACTTTGTGCACAGGGGCAATGTCATGCTGAAACAGGAAAGGGCCTTCCCCAATCTGTTGCCACAAAGTTGGAAACACAGAATGGTCTGGAATGTCATAGTATGCTGAAGCATTAAGATTTCCCTTCACTGGAACTAAGGGGCCTAGCCCGATCTACCCCACTAGCCAGGAACATTGATCACATTCGGGCAGGTAGCGGTCTCCTGGCATCAAACCTAGATTCGTCCGTCGGACTGCCAGATGGTGAAGCATGATTCATCACTCCAGATAACGTGATTCCACTGCTCCAGAGTCCAATGGCTGAGAGCTTTACACCACTCCAGCCAAAGCTTGCCATTACGCATGGTGATCTTCGGCTTAGGACGAACAGTTCTTGTGCTGACATTGTTTCCAGAGGCAGTTTGAACTCGGTAGTGAGTGTTGTAACTGAGGGCAAATGATTTTTACGCTCTACACGCTTCAGCACTCGGCAGTCCCATTCTGTAAGCCTGTGTGGCCTACCACTTCGCGTCTGAGCCGTTGTTGCTCCTAGATGTTTCCACCTTACAATAACAGCACTTACACTTGACTGGGGCAGCTCTAGCAGGGCAGAAATTTGAGGAACTGACTTGTTGGAAAGGTGGCCTCCTATGACGGTGCCACGTTGAAGTCACTGAGCTCTTCAGTACGGCCATTCCACTGCCAATGTTTGTCTATGGAGATTGCATGGCTGTGTGCTCGATTTTATACACCTGTCAAATCAAATCAGCAACGGGTGTGGCTGAAATAGCCAAATCCACTAATTTGAAGGAGTGTCCACATACTTTTGTATATTTAGTGTGTCTTTTGGTATAAAAACGTTTTGGGATGCATTTTGATATGGTGTAATCAGCTCTATTTCAAGTAATGTATTATTGGATGTGCATGTGTGCATGTGTGTGTGTGTATCTTTCTGTGTGTGTGTGTGTCTCTCTCTTTCTGTGTGTGTGTCTCTCTGTGTGTGTGTCTCTCTCTTTCTGTGTGTGTGTGTGTCTTTTTCCTTCTGTGTGTGTGTGTGTGTGTCTCTCTCTCTCTCTTTCTGTGTGTATGTGTGTCTCTCTCTTTCTGTGTGTGTGTGTGTGTAAGTCTCTCTCTCTCTTTCTGTGTGTGTGTCTGTCTCTTTCCGTGTGTGTGTGTTTGTCAATTGAATCAGGGGACGCACATGGAGAATGACATGAATAACATGATGAATTGTTTACAGTGAAAGCCGAGGGACTACATTATTCAACAACGATTCAAATACTACACTATGTGTGTGCATGTGTATATCTGTGTGTGTGTGTGTGACCATTTGTGATCTAATGTAGCTGTGTGTGACTGAAAGGATGCATGTAGAGCAACTGTCCCTTGTTGCTATGTGAACACGTTTCTAGTGAATTACATTGACCTACACATTAATAATTCACTGCCTTCCATTAACGTCACATATGGAGAGATCATGTAGCACTGATGAGTAAGGAATATGGTGTGTGTGTGTGTGTGTGTGTGTGTGTGTGTGTGTGTGTGTGTGTGTGTGTGTGTGTGTGTGTGTGTGTGTGTGTGTGTGTGTGTGTGTGTGTGTGTGTGTGTGTGTGTGTGTGTGTGTGTGTGTGTGTGTGTGTGTGTGTGTGCACGTTCATACATACGTGCGCGTGTGAGCTGCTGTTCAAATCATGAATGCATATTCCGTGCTCGCAGGCAGTGGAAATATGTTGGTGTGTGTGTTTTTTGGAACCTGTCGGGACCCCTCCCGTCGGTGTGTGTACATCCACACGGTGTGATTAGAGAGGTAAATAGATGAATAAACCATATAAAGCGTGGAGTCTCTCCCTCCATCCCCGACGCATCACAGGAAACAGTCAATGGAAACACTGTGCCGCCAGTCGCCCCTAACATCCCCCATGGTCACCATCCACATTGATTAGCGTTCCTTCTCATCCACCCGCTTCACGCCTGCCCGCCCGCCTTACCCAATCCACCGTAACCCCCCGAAGCCACGGCGGGAAGAAAATCACATCTGAGAGAAGGGCAGGAAAAAATGAAATAAAAATTGAAATAATGAAATAATGAACAAAACGCAACACAGCAACCAATCTCTCATCAAAGGATCAGCTGAGGGGACTCATATTGGCGCTGGATGGAAAATAAGCCACTTAGCCAAACAAATCACATTCTAACATTTGCATAAGAACAAGATTAGCATATGCACTGACAGGGAAATGTTGTAGCATTTTCCTCTGTATTCTCTCTCAAGAAGTGCATCAGCAAAAACTGTCGCATTGTGTGTGTGCCGTAAATACTTCACACACACGCACACAGAGACATACACACATACAAAGATATACACACAAACACAGACACAGACACACACACACACACACACACACACACACACACACACACACACACACACACACACACACACACACACACACACACACACACACACACACACACACACACACACACACACACACACACACACACACACACACACACACACACACCAAACACAACACACACATCCCATGAACTGAAGAATAGAATTAGTGTACAGACAGTCAGTGCCAGGTTCCACAGTGGGGGAACTAGCTATAGTAGGGTGAATATGTGTACCAGCTGTGCAGTCTCATGCAGTCTCAGTGAAGTTTACAGCTGTGATCATACAGTGGTTATGAAATGTTTATGTGTTCGGTACTGTACAGTACCTGTGGTCTTTGCAGCGTGTGCAAGTGTGTGTGTGCAAGTGTGTATGTTCATGTCATGCCTACCTGAGCTCAGTGCCGGGTCACCGGGGCAGGTGGCGGTATTGTTACACATACGTGTCTCTCTCAGGGCGCCGCTACACAGGGTGCCGTAGGGAGAGGACACACAAGAGCGCGTCCTCACCTGCCAACCCTGACCACATGTTAACGAACACACACTCCACTGAGACCACTCCTCCGCCGCAGGGTCACCTGGAGAGAGAGAGAGAGCGAGAGAGAGAGAGAGAAAGAGAGGGGGATTATTAAAGATGGAAGAGTTGAAAGATGAAGTGGTGAGAGTGAGACAAGGGGTGGAATAAAGACTGGAGGGGAAGAGAAGGAGAGAGAAGTGTCTTTTCATGTCTATAAATCTAACTTCAATGATGTGACTTGAGAAGGGAGAGGTAGAGAAAGAAAGGGATGAATAAGGTATATTTGGTCTACTCAATCCCTATTACTTCACAGTAATATTCATCATCTTTATAGGCATGGAACCTGTGGTCTGGTATTCATGAGCCTTTAGGTAATATTCATGAGGATTTAGATAGTATTCATGAGCATTAATATAATATGGTTTGTGTCCCAAATGACACCAACTTCCCTTTATAGTGCTACTTTCGGGCCCATGGGGGGGGGGGGTTGGGTGTTTTGAAGGGGTTGCATGTCAAATGTAAGAGGCTAAATGAAAGGGACAGCAGTGAAAATGGGTACAATCTTCACTGACGAGTGCCCTTGATGGAGAAGGGAGGAGAGGAGGGAGAGGAGGAGAGGGGGAGAGGAAGGAGGAGGGAGAGGGGAGAGGGGGATAGGAGGAGAAGAGGAGAGGAGGAGAAGGAAGAGGAGGGAGAGGAGGAGAGGAGGAGCGGAGGAGAAGAGGAGAGGGGGAGAGGGAAGAGGAGGGAGAGAGAAGAGGAGGAGAGGGGGAGAGGGAAGAGGAGGGAGAGAGAAGAGGTGGAGAGGAGGAGAGGGAAGAGGAGGGAGAGGGAAGAGGAGGAGAGGGAAGAGGAGGGAGAGGAGGAGAGAAGGAGAGGAGGAGAGAAGGAGAGGAGGAGAGGGAAGAGGAGGGAGAGGGAAGAGGAGGAGAGGGAAGAGGAGGGAGAGGGAAGAGGAGGAGAGGGAAGAGGAGGGAGAGGGAAGAGGAGGGAGAGGAGGAGAGAAGGAGATGAGGAGAGGAGGAGAGGAGGAGAGGAGGAGAAGACGAGAGGAGGAAAGGAGGAGAAGGAAGGGGAGGGAGAGGAGTAGAGGGGGAGAGGGAAGAGGAGGGAGAGGGAAGAGGAGGGAGAGAGAAGAGGAGGAGAGGAGGAGAGAGAAGAGGAGGGAGAGGAGTAGAGGAGGAGAGGGAAGAGGAGGGAGAGAGAAGAGGAGGAGAGGAGGAGAGGGAAGAGGAGGGAGAGGAGTAGAGGAGGAGAGGGAAGAGGAGGGAGAGGAGGAGAGAAGGAAAGGAGGAGAAGAGGAGAGGAGGAGAGGGGGAGAGGGAAGAGGAGGGAGAGGAGGAGAGGAGGAGAAGAGGAGAGGAGGAGAGGGGGAGATGGAAGAGGAGGGAGAGAGAGAAGGAGGAGAGGAGGAGAGGGAAGAGGAGGGAGAGGAGGAGAGAAGGAGAGGGGGAAAATAAGAGAAAAAGGAGGGGTGATATGGGGAAAATGTATGTATTCATGACCCTTGGCCCCTCTTTCTTCTCCTGCTTTTATCTTTTATAAGATGACTCACTCTGCCCATCTCACTCTCAACCCTCTCTCACCCCAAACCTCTCACTCTCCTCTCTCCTCTCTCACTCTCATCTTTCCTCTTACACTCTTACTCCTAAATCCTTCTCTCTACCGCTCTCCTTCCACCGAGGAAGGTGCACAAGGACACCAGCAGTAGGGAATTTCACAAGCATCACCACAGGAGCAATTATGCATTTTTGGGACTGGTATTATCCCTCTCACTCTCTCTCTCTCTCTCGCTCTCCCTCTCTCTCTCATTCCTACCTCTCTTTCTCCCCTTTATCCCCTGTTTACATAAATCAAGTCCTTGGAGGGGGGCATCATCAAACAGCGCACGGTTAAATCAAATTAATTGCACGTCCGTTAATCGCATTACATCTTAATTTACATGTGGTGAGTCAGGACTTAAGCTCATCACAGGAGCCCCAGGGATGAGAGGGGGGGAGGGGATGAGGAGAAGGAGAGGAGGAGACAGGGATGAGAACAGGAGAGGCAGTGCCAAGGGTTCCCCCCAGTGGGGTATCCTTATGGCAGAGGTGGGGGCCAAGGAGGCCGTGGCTGTGTGTTTGTGTGTGTGTGTGCGTGTGCGTGGCTTCATGTGTTTTTTTTATTTCTGTAAAAAATATATATATTTTTGTACCATATTTTATACAATTATATAACAGATTAGTCCTAACTTCTTTTTCCATTACATCACATGTATACTTCCAGCCGCAGTCTCACACACTATCTCTCTCTCTCTCTCACACACACACACACACACACACACACACACACACACACACACACACACACACACACACACACACACACACACACACACACACACACACACACACACACACACACACACACACACACACACACACACACACACACACACACACACACATCACGACTCACCTGTCTGTGCCTGAAACACACCTGGCTGGTCTGCTGATCTGGGTCTCTGTGTCTTCACCTTCAGGTCATCATCGTCTGAGTAGGGATCTGGATAGAGAGAGAGGACAGAACATATACATATAAGTAACTGTGGTATGGCATACTGTTATGTCATAGCATTGTACAGTGATGGAAACCGCTATTTGAAGTTGTCTACCATTTCTCAGAAAAAATGTATGAGATAAACAAAGCTAGGAATAATGGACACATGAACATCTAATGTAGCCCATTAAGTAATGGGCTACATTAGAAACAAAGAACAAAAACTCAGACAAGAAAACACTGAAGTTCTCTCTGAATTGCCACACGCGCACGCACGCACGCACGCACACACACACGCACGCACACACACACACACACACACACACACACACACACACACACACACACACACACACACACACACACAGATACACACACACAGATACACACACACAGATACACACACACACACACACTGTCTCTCCTGAGAAAGCTGCTGCTTCAGGATAACCAGCAATAGTAAAACACATCCCCAAATGTCAGAAAACCATATTACATTTCTATTTCAGTTCAGTTCCCAAGCTTACATGGTTTATTAAGGAGGTCTTATAGCACATATCCAGAAAGAGACACACACACACACCTGTGGACGCACACACAAAGGAACACATGAACGGAGGAACACAGGCACACAGGCCTAGTTTGCGCCAGAAATGTTCCTGAGATGATCAATTTGAATCGTAGTATCTATATGACAGTAAAAGGTTGTGGAACTATCATTAATCAGGAATAGCCTACATTATTTAAGGGGAACTATCATTAATCAGGAAAAGCCTACATTATTTAAATGGAACTATCATTAATCAGGGATAGCCTACATTATTTAAGGGGAACTATCATTAATCAGGAATAGCCTACATTATTTAAGCGGAACTATCATTAATCAGGAATAGCCTACATTATTTAAATGGAACTATCATTAATCAGGGATAGCCTCAATTATTTAAATGGAACTATCATTAATCAGGGATAGCCTACATTATTTAAGGGGAACTATCATTAATCAGGAATAGCCTACATTATTTAAGCGGAACTATCATTAATCAGGGATAGCCTACATTATTTAAGGGGAACTATCATTAATCAGGAATAGTCTACATTATTTAAGGGGAACTATCATCAATCAGGAATAGCCTACATTATTTAAGGGGAACTATCATCAATCAGGAATAGCCTACATTCTTTAAATGGAACTATCGCCAATCAGGAATAGCCTACATTCTTTAAATGGCATTATCAACAATTAAAACAAACATGACAAAATATGAAGGCATAGGTGTGATGATGTGCCTGTGAGCTATATTCACATGATGGACATTTCCCTCCATTTCTCCCTACACAAACCGACAAATTCTTGCTTACTATCCTATGCTTTCACTAGTCCTCAAATATTGTACATGTAAAGGAACAAACACCAGAGTCTGGTAATCATACTATTAATTTAGAAATGTTTACTAATTGTCTTTCTTTGGTTTGGTATTGCTAACCTGTCAACTTCCTTCCCACCGCCATGAGCTAGCTCCTACTACCAGATGACCACGCACCGGTGAAGTTCGCAGCTTTCGCCACGGTCCTTGCAATCAGGAATCTTTGGGATGTCCCAACTCTGACTTTACCCAATTGAAGTTGATTCGTAAAATGGTTAAGGTAAGGGTTAAGGTTAAGGTTAGGGTAGGAGTTAACCTCTATAGGATCGGTCCCCCCCCCTGCGGGACGGTTGAGCTAACGTACTCTAATGTGATTAGCATGTGGTTGTCATTTCTCAGGACATAGACATATCTGATATGGGCAGAAAGCTTAAATTATTGTTAGTCTAACTGCACTGTCCAATTTACAGTAGCTATTACAGTGAAATAATACCATGCTATTGTTTGAGGAGAGTGCACAGTTATGAACTTGAAAATGTATTAATAAACCAATTAGGCACATTTGGGCAGACTTGATACAACATTTTGAAAAGAAATGTAATGGTTCATTAGTCTAAGAATTTGCACATACACCGCTGCCAACTAGTGGCCAACATCTAAATTGCGCCTAAAATGTAATAATACATTGTGGCCTTTCTCTTGCATTTCAAAGATGATGGAACATAAAACAAACAAAAAAACCTCATATTTTTTTCTTTGTATTGTATTTTACCAGATCTAATGTGTTATATTCTCCTACATTAATTTCACATTTCCACAAACTTCAGTGTTTCCTTTCAAATGTTATCAAAAATATGCATATCTTTGCTTCAGGTCCTGAGCTACGTTTTTATTTTTTTAAACGGCGCAATCTTTTTAAGAATTGAACCTACCTGGTTAAAGGTGTTAATGTTTAATGCCAGATAAGTGTAGGTCTTTAGGATACCCATGCTCTTCAATCTGCACAGCAGGAAATGCAAACCTGTAGTGTATTCAAGGATTAAAAAAGCTTGTAATTTCCACTTAAATATTTCAGACTTTATTTGCCCTAACAAAAAATGTATCAACCCCTACAAAAATGTCCATTAATTATAATCCACACAATCATTCACATCTCTTGTTGATGCAGGAGTATTTTCCTGCTGTAAAGAGCTCTGCCAGTTATCTTCAGCTGTGTGACTTGAATATATTGTCAGTGTCAATTATAGGGCCTTTTGCCTTTTGTCCTTGAGTCAAGTAATATTGATATTGACCATTCCGGTTTATTTTATCTACGTAATTTTGGCTGCTATTTTTCATAATGTTTTATAATGAGTACATTTTTAAATAACCTCTGGATTGAGTTCTCATCATCACCTGCACTGTCAATAAATACCAACTATTTTTGCACCTGAACCTCAACTGTTGCTGTTAGTTGCACACTAACTAACTTGGCTGCTCAATCCTCTATCTTAACAGTAGGACAACATTAATCACATTAAAGGTGCTTAACTAAAATTATTATTGTGTAGACAAATCAAAAGGGTGCTTGGAATCAAAAACAGATCATATAAACAGGGAAAAAGTATAATATTCTAGGTTGGTTCTGGTTCTTACTTTAACCAAACGTGTCAAAACAGTAGCTACAGTACAGAGAACAGTGGACTGACATGTAGTTGACAATTGGCACTTGGAAGTGACAGTGAGTGGATTGTTAGTTAGAGCATCCATCTCCAGATATGCAGGGAGGTGGGGTGAGCTCTAAGGAACACCCCATGTGTGGCTGTCAAATGGGTGTGATTAGGAAGGATTTCCCCTGGGCTGCACACTCACTCACTCACTCACTCAGTCACTCACTCACTCACTCACTCACTCACTCACTCACTCACTCACTCACTCACTCACTCACTCACTCACTCACTCACTCACTCACTCACTCAATCACTCACAAACACACACACACACACACGTACACACGTACACACACGTACACACACACACGCGTCCCCTGGGGACTGTGTTAATACGGTTATGATAGCTCAAACGCCTGTCGCCACCAAACCTCTAATTTAGGCTGTCACGGAAAAGACAAAAACAGTGTCAGGAAAATGTTGCTCTTTCTTCTCTCTCTCTTCCTCCCTGTCGCTCATCGGGGACCACGTTGGAAACAAGTGGAATCTCTTTAACATGTTATCCTCTGGGTTGTAATTAGCACATCTTTTCTCCCAATAAATACATTAATCAATCAAACCTCCTACAATGTTGCGTGCCGCCTATTCACAGTCTTGTTAGTAAGTGCTGTTGAGCTGAGAGATATGCAGGTATGGTGGTGTTGCAGTGTGTGTTTGTGTTCATTCTACCCTTTCATCTTCCTTTCAGACAGAGGGTCAGTGGAGCAGGACAGAGTGGTCATCTCAGGAAAAACACACACAATCACACGTCTCCCTGGGGATTGTGCTAATAGGGTTATGATAATTCAAACGCCAGTCGCCACCAACCCGCTAATTTCGGCTGTCACGGAAAACACAATAACAGTGTCAGGAAAACCAACATTATTTTTTTCTCTCTCTCTCTCTCTCTCTCTCTCTCTCTCTCTCTCTCTCTCTCTCTCTCTCTCTCTCTCTCTCTCTCTCTCTCTCTCTCTCCCTCTGTCTCTCTGTCTCTCTCTCACAATTCAATTCCTAGGGCTTTAATGGCATGGGGAAAATGCACTGAGTATGTCACTGAATGTTTAATAAACAAAAGTAAGATTATTTTTCAAACATAATCAACAAAAACTATAAGACATTAACAGTAAACATTGCACTCCAAAAGGTTAAAGAAAGAGACATTTCAAGTGTTATATTATCAGCTATGTAAACCGATGGTATTTACAATGTAGTTTGTTCTCCACTGGTTGCTCATTTTTGTGGCAACAGGTCAAACATCTTGCTGCTGTGGTGGTGTAACGGATGTGAAATGGCTAGCTAGTTAGCGGTGGTGCGACGCTAATAGCGTTTCAATCGGTTACGTCACTCGCTTTGAGACCTTGAAGTAGTGGTTCCCCTTGCTCTGCAAGGGCCGCGGCTTTTGTGGAGCGATGGGTAACGATGCTTCGTGGGTGACTGTTGTTGATGTGTGCAGAGGGTCCCTGGTTAGCGCCCGGGTCGGGACGGACTAAAGTTATACTGTTACAGTGGCACATTGCAGTATTTAAACTAACAGATATGGGAGTTTATAAATGTTTGACTTGTTTTAAAATTCTTCATGGGTCAGTGTGATCTGTGGGAAATATGGGTCTCTAATGTGGTCATACATTTTGTAGGATGTTAAGAAGTGCAGATCAGTTTCCACCTCATTTTGTGGACAGTGGGCACATATCCTGTCTTCTCTTGAGAACCAGGTCTTCCTATGGAAAACTTTCTCAATACAATGGCTATGCTTGCTGAGTCTGTACATAGTCATGGATTTTCTTAATTGTGGGTCAGTCACAGTAGTCAGGTATTCTGCCACGGTGTACTCTTTGTTTAGGGACAGATATCACTCCAATTTGCTTTTGGTTGATTCTTTCCAGTGTGTCAACTAGTTATCTTTCTGCTTTCTTATAATTTGGTTGGGTCTAATTGTGTTGCTGTCCTCGGGTCTGTATGTGTTTGTGAAAAGAGCCCCAAAACCATCTGGCTGAGGGGACTCTTCTCTAGGTTCATCTGTCTCTGTAGGTGAGAGCTTTGTGGGAGAATGTGTGGGCATCGCTTGCTTTCAGGTGGTTATAGAATTTAACAGCTCTTTTCTTTTCCTAACAACTAGCAGGTATAGTCCAGGTATAGTAATTCTGCTCTGCATGCAATGTTTGCATTGTACACAGAGTATATTTTTGCAGGATTCTGAATGCAGCGTTTCAATCTTGTGTTTGTCCAATTTAATAACTTCTTGGTTGGTGAGTGGACCCCAGACCTCACAACCATAGATTGCAAGGGGTTCTTTAATAACTAAATGTAATTATTTTTAGCCAGATCTGGAACACTATTATTTTAGTGTTTTTGGGTTTCCATCCAACTTTTTTAATGCGCGTTAAGTACGTCGGATAAAACATGTTACGACAGGCAGCATGGAAACAGACAATTTGTTGGTAAACTTTCCAAATGTCGACATAACAAAATGCGCTAGACAAGGTGGGGTCTTTTTGTGTCTGTAAAACTAATTATGCGATAAATGTCTGTGCATAAACGCTTTTATGCCCAAATATTGATATAATAACGTCATAGAAAAGTTAACTTGGAGTCACGCAATGTCATGTTGTGTCCCTCCCACTACGACTTGTCGGTAAAGCATGCAGTTTATTCGGCTACAGATGAAATAAGTTATGATGAACTTCATTGGATGGTGAAATTGCAAGGTCATGAGATTGATGTCCCTTTCCCCAAAAATATTGAGGGTCTTATTCTGGTGACATGATGATCAATGTTTGACTGCTGTTTGACAAATACAAATATTCTCTAACGTATTTATAATAATCTCATTATGCAAACCAGCCTACACTCATAGAAAAAAAGGTGCTATCTAGAACCTAAAAGCGTTATTCGATTGTCCCCATAGGAGAACCCTTTTTCAAGAACCATTTTTAGTTCCAGGTAGATCCCTTTTGGTTTCAGATAGACCATCCCTTTTGAGTTCTATGTTAACTCAGCAAAAAAAGAAACGTCCCTTTTTCAGGACCCTGTCTTTCAAAGATAATTCATAAAAATCCAAATAACTTCACAGATCTTCATTGTGAAGGGTGTTCATTGTTTCCCATGCTTGTTCAATGAACCATAATCAATTCATGAACATGCACCTGTGGAATGGTCGTTAAGACATTTTTTTACTTTTTATTTCACCTTTATTTAACCAGGAAGGCCAGTTGAGAACAAGTTCTCATTTACAACTGCAACCTGGCCAAGATAAAACAAAGCAGTAAGACACAAACAACACAGAGTTACACATGGGATTAACAAATATACAGTCAATAACACAATAAAAAAATCTATATACAGTGTTTGCAAATGTAGTAAGATTAGGAAGGTAAGGCAAAAAATAGGCCAGAGTGGCAAAATAATTACAATTTAGCAATTAAACACTGGAGTGATAGATGTGCAGAAGATGAATATGCAAGTATAGATATTGGGGTGTAAAGGAGCAAAACACTAAATAACAATATGGGGATGAGGTAGTTGGGTGGGCTATTTACAGATGGGCTGTGTACAGGTGCAATGATCGGTAAGCTGCTCTGACAGTTGATGCTTAAAGTTAGTGAAGGAGATATGAGTCTCCAGCTTCAGTGATTTTTGCAATTCATTCCAGTCATTGGCAGCAGAGAACTAGAAGGAAAGGCGGCCAAAGGGGGAGTTGGCTTTGGGGATGACCAGTGAAATATACCTGCTGGAGTGCATGCTATGGTGGGTGCTGCCTTGGTGACCAGTGAGCTGAGATAAGGCGGGGCTTTACCGAGCAAAGACTTATAGATGACCTGGAGCCAGTGGGTTTGGCGACAAATATGAAGCGAGGGCCAACAAGAGCATACCGGTCGCAGTGGTGGGTAGTATATGGGAATTTGGTGACAAAACGGATGGCACTGTGATAGACTACATCCAATTTGATGAGTAGAGTGTTGGAGGCTATTTTGTAAATGACCTTGCCGAAGTCAAGGATCGGTAGGATAGTCAGTTTTACGAGGTTATGTTTGACAGCATGAGTGAAGGATGCTTTGTTGCAATATAGGAAGCCGATTCTAGATAACATTTTGGATTGGAGATGCTTAATGTGAGTCTGGAAGGAGAGTTTACAGTCTAACCAGACACCTAGCTATTTGTAGTTGTCCACACATTCTAAGTCAGAACCGTCCAGAGTAGTGATGCTAGGTGGGCGGGCGGGTGAAGGCAGCAATCAGTTGAAGAGCATGCATTTAGTTTTACTTGCATTTAAGAGCAGTTGGAGGCCACAGAACGAGTGTTGTATGGCATTGAAGCTCGTCTGGAGGTTTGTTAACACAGTGTCCAAAGAAGGGCAAGAAGTATACAGAATGGTGTCGTCTGCTTAGAGATGGATCAGAGAATCACCAGCAGCAAGAGCTACATCATTGATGTTACAGAGAAAAGAGTCGGCCTGAGAATTGAACCCTGTGGCACCCCCATAGAGACTGCCTGAGGTCCGGACAACAGGCCCTCCGATTTTACACACTGAACTCTATCTGAGAAGTAGTTGGTGAACCAGGCGAGGCAGTCATTTGAGAAACCAAGGCTGTTGAGTCTGCCGATAAGAATGCGGTGATTGACAGTCGAAAGCCTTGGCCAGTTCGATGAAGACAGCTGCACAGTATTGTCTTTTATCGATGGCGGTTATGAAATTGTTTAGGACCTTGAGCATGGCTGAGGTGCACCCATGACCAGCTCGGAAACCAGGTTGCATAGCGGAGAAGGTCCGGTGAGATTGGAAATGGTCGGTTATCTGTTTGTTAACTTGGCTTTCAAAGACTTTAGAAAGGCAGGGTAGGATAGATATAGGTCTGTAACAGTTCGGGTCTAGAGTGTCTCCCCCTTTGAAGAGTGGGATGACCGCGGCAGCTTTCCAATCTTTAGGGATCTCAGACAATACGAAAGAGAGGTTGAACAGGCTAGTAATAGGGGTTGTAACAATTGCGGGGGATAATTTTAGAAAGAGAGAGTCCAGATTGTCTAGCCCAGCTGATTTGTAGGGGTCCAGATTTTGCATCTCTTTCAGAACATCAGCTATCTGGATTTGGGTGAAGGAGAAATGGGGGAGGCTTGGCCAAGTTGCTGTGGGGGGTGCAGAGCTGTTGACCGGGGTAGGGGTAGCCAGGTGGAAAGCATGGCCAGCAGTAGAAAAATGCTTATTGAAATTCTCGATTATCGTAGATTTATCGGTGGTGACAGTGTTTCCTAGCCTCAGTGCAGTGGGCAGCTGGGAGGAGGTGCTCTTATTCTCCATGGACTTTACAGTGTCACATAACTTTTTGGAGTTTGTGCTACAGGATGCAAATTTCGGTTTGAAAAAGCTAGCCTTTGCTTTCCTAACTGCCTGTGCATATTGGTTCCTAACCTCCCTGATCAGTTGCATATCGCGGGGGTTATTCGATTCAAATGCAATACGCCACAGGATGTTTTTGTGCTGGTCAAGGTTAGTCAAGTCTGGAGTGAACCAAGGACTATATCTGTTCTTAGTTCAATTTTTTTTGAATGGGGCATGCTTATTTAAGATGGTGAGGAAAGCACTTTTAAAGAAGAACCAGGTATCCTCTACTGACGGAATGAGGTCAATATCCTTCCAGGATACCCGGGCCAGGTCGATTAGAAAGGCCTGCTCGCTGAAGTGTTTTAGGGAGCGTTTGACAGTGATGAGGGGTGGTCGTGGTCGCTGAGATCCTGGTTGAAGACAGCAGAGGTGTATTTAGAGGGCAGGTTGGTCAGGATGATATCTATGAGGGTGCCCGTGTTTACGGATTTAGGGTTGTACCTGGTAGGTTCCTTGATAATTTGTGTGAGATTGAGTGCATCTAGCTTAGATTGTAGGATGGGTGTTAAGCATATCACAGTTTAGGTCATCTAACAGTACAAACTCTGAAAATAAATGGGGGGCAATTAATTCTCATATTGCTGAGGGGGGTATATAACAAGTGGCAAAATTCAGAGACTTATTTCTGGAAAGGTGGATTTTTAAAAGTAGAAGCTTGAACTGTTTTGGCACAGACCTGGATGGCATGACAGAACTCTGCAGGCTATCTCTGCAGTAGATTGCAACTCCACCCCCTTTGGCAGTTCTATCTTGGCAGAAAATGTTGTAGTTGGAGATGGAAATGTCAGAAAATTTGGTGGCCTTCCTAAACCAGGATTCAGAAACGGCTAGGACATCAGGGTTGGCGGAGTGTGCTAAAGCAGTGAATAAAACAAACTTAGGGAGGAGGTTTCTGATGTTAACATGCATGAAACCAAGGCTTTTACGGTTACAGAAGTCAACAAATGATAGCACCGGGAGAATAGGAGTGGAACTGGGGGCTACAGGGCCTGAGTTAACCTCTACATCACCAGAAGAACAGAGGAGGAGTAGGAGGTCACAGTTATGAGGCCTTTCTACTGACTCTGAAAAACACAAAAAGAAAGATGCCCAGGATCCCTGCTCATCTGCGTGAACGTGCCTTAGGCATGCTGCAAGGAGGCATGAGTGCTGCAGATGTGGCCAGGGCAATAGATTGCAATGTCGGTACTGTGAGACGCCTAAGACAGCGCTACAGGGAGACAGGACGGACAGCTGATCGTCCTTGCAGTGGCAGACCACATGTAACAACACCTGCACAGGATCGGTACATTCGAACATCACACCTGCGGGACAGGTACAGGATGGCGACAACAACTGCCCGAGTTACACCAGGAACACACAATCCCGCCATCAGTGCTCAGACTGTCCGCAATAAGCTGAGAGAGGCTGGACTGAGGGCTTGTAGGCCTGTTGTAAGGCAGGTCCTCACCATACATCACCGGCAACAATGTTGCTCATGGGCACAAACTTACCATCGCTGGACCAGACAGGACTGGCCAAAAGTGCTCTTCACTGACGAGTTGCGGTTTTGTCTCACCAGGGGTGATGGTCAGATTCGCGTTTATCGTCGAAGGAATGAGCGTTACACCGAGGCCTGTACTCTGGAGCGGGATCGATTTGGAGGTGGAGGGTGTCATGGTCTCGGGTGGTGTGTCACAGCATCATCGGATGCTGTCATTGCAGGCAATCTCAATGCTGTGCATTACAGGGAATACATCCTCCTCCCTCATGTGGTACCCTTCCTGCAGGCTCATCCTGACTTGACCCTCCATCATTACAATTAAGCCAGCCATACTGCTCATACGTGGTATGATTTCTTGCCCGACAGTAATGTTAGTGTTCTGCCATGGCCAGCGAAGAGCCTGGATCTCAATCCCATTGAGCACGTCTGGGACCTGTTGGATCGGAGGGTGAGGGCTAAGGCCATTCCTCACAGAAATGTCCGGGAACTTGCAGGTGCCTTGGTTGAAGAGTGGGGTAACATCTCACAGCAAGAACTGTCAAATCTGGTGCAGTCCATGAGGAGGAGATGCACTGCAGTACTTAATGCAGCTGGTGGCCACACCAGATACTGACTGTTAATTTGATTTTGACCCCCCATTTGTTCAGGGACACATTATTCAATTTCTGTTAGTCACATGTCTGTGGAACTTGTTCAGTTTGTCTCAGTTGTTGAATCTTATTATGTTCATACAAATATTTACACATGTCAAGTTTGCTGAAAATAAACGCAGTTTACAGTGAGAGGACGTTTCTTTTATTGCTGATTTTAGAACCATTTCCACAGAGTGCTCTACATGCGTCTACCTGAACCAAAACTGGTTCTACCTGGAACTAAAAAAAGGTTTTCCTATGGGAACAGCTGAAGAACTCTTTTGGAACACTTTTTTTCTAAGAGTGTACATGCACAGCCTACCCTCACTCTACCTGCTGTTGGCTAGAGCGCATGTGCCAAGAACAGAGTAAGAACATTTTCTAATATACGCAGCAGTTTATGTGACAAAACTATCGGTAGAGTGGAAAATGCGATGGAAACACATTGAACTTTAGATTTTTATTCAGTACATGGAAATTTAAAGGGATATTTAAAAAAAAAACGCTACTTTAAATTCAACATCTCCAGCACCATCAACATATGTGAAAAGGCCGGGATTCTATGTTTGCTAAAAAATAAAAATAAAAATTGAGGAAGACAAATGTTTCCAAAGACATCATCAACCAATTTGTAGACAATGCCAACTAATAATGCCTACTAATAACAGAGGTTCACCTTCCAACAGGACAAAGACCCTAAGCACACAGCCAAGACATCGCACCACTGGCTTTGGGACAAGTCTCTGAATGTCACTAAGTGGCCCAGCCAGAGCCTGGACTTGAACCCAATCGAACATCTTTGGAGAGACCTGAAAATAGTTGTGCAGTGACGCTCCCCATCCCACCTGACATAACTTGAGAGGATCTGCAACCAAATACAGGTGTGCCAAGGTTGTAGCGTCATAGCCATAAAGACCCTAGGCTGTAATCACAACCAAAGGTGCTTCAACAAAGTACTGAGTAAAGGGTTTGAATACTTATGTAAATGTCACATTTTAATACATTTGCTAAAATGACTAAACACCTGTTTTGCTTTGTTATTATGGGGTATTGTGTATACAGTAGATTGTTGAGGGAAAAAACAATTGAATCCATTTTAGAATAAGGCTGTAATTTAACAAAATGTGGAGTCAAGGGGTTTGAATACTTTCCTAATGCAGTGTATATTTTGAAGAGTGTGGGGCTCAAGTTGCATCCTTGTCTGACCCCACGTCCCTGAGGAAATAAATGTGTGTTTATTGCCAAATTTATCTGCACACTTGTTGTTTGTGTACATTGATTTTATGTCATATGTTTTTTCCCCAACAGCGCGTTCCACCAATTTGTATAGCAGACCCTCATGCCAAATTGAGTCAAAAGCTTTTTTTCAACAAAGCATGAGAAGACTGCTTTTGTTTTGTTTTGTTTTTGTCAATAAGGGTGTGCAGGGTGTATACATGGTCTGCCATACGGTATTTTGGTAAGAAGCCAATTTGGCATTTGCTTGGGACATTGTTTTCACTGAGGAAATGTTGGAGTCTGCTGTTGATGATATTGCAGAGGATTTTTCTGAGATTGTGGTTGACCCAGATTCCACTAATTATTATGGTCAAATGTGTCTTCACTTTTGTGGATTGGGGTGACCAGACCTTACTTCCAAATATTGGGGAAGATATACCAGAGCTGAGGATATTGTTGAATAGTTTAATATAGCCAATTTGAATTTGTGGTATGTATATTTTATCATTTTGTTTAGTATATTATCAACACAACAAGCCTTTTAGGGTTGGCGAGTTTGTATTTTGTCCTGTAGCTCATTCAAGGTAATTGGAGAATCCAGTGGGTTCTGGTAGTCTTTAATAGCTGATTCTAAGTTTAGTAAATTATCATGTATATGTTTTTGTTCTTGGTTCTTTGTTATGTGGCCGAAATAGTTGGAAAAGTGGTTTATGTCACACCTTGATCTGTTTCACCTGTCTTGTGATTGTCTCCACCCCTTCCAGGTGTCACTTATTTCCCTGGTGTATATACCGTATATTCTCTGTGCCAGTTCGTCTTGTATGTTCAAGTCAACCAGCGTTTTTCCCGTACTCCTGCTTCTATTCTCTTTTGCTAGTCCTCCTGGTTTTTGACCCTTGCCTGTTTTCTGGACTCCGTACCCGCCTGCCTGACCATTCTGCCTGCCCTGACCTCGAGCCTGCCTGACCATTCTGCCTGCCCTGACCTCGAGCCTGCCTGCCACTCTGTTCCTCCTGGACTCTGAACTGGTTTTGACCTTTTGCCTGTCCACGACCATTCTCTTGCCTACCCCTTTTGGATTGTTTAATAAATATCAAGACTCAAACCATCTGCCTCCGGTGTCTGCATCTGGGTCTCGTCTTATAGTTTATCCAGACGTCTCCATTTTGGATAGAAAGTTCTCTGTTCTTGTTTGTTTAGTGTGTAGCAATTTACCAGAAGCAATTTGATTGTATGGGTTCTTTAATCACAGTGAGCTGTTTTCTGACATGATGTTCCTTATTTTTTACTTCGTGTATTTCTGTAATGTTTTAGTGTTTCACCATAGTGAAGGCATGAGCTAAGTTTTTGTGGGTCACCTTTTTTTGGGTTGGATAGATTTCTTTTACATTTTCTTAGGTTTCCGCTTGAATAAAATTGTATATGTTAGCTGAAAGGTCAAATATACTGTTCAGGCTTCCCACTGCTTAATTTACACCTTCACCATTGCAAGAAAACCCCTCTCTCCCTCTCTCTCTTCTTCTCTCTCTCTTTAACATGTTATCCCCTGGGTTGTAATTAGCACATCTTTTCTCCCAATAAATACATTAATCAATCAAACCTCCTACAATGTTGCGTGTCTCCTATTCACAGTCTTGTTAGTAAGTACTGTTGAGCTGAGAGATATGCAGGTATGGTGGTGTTGCAGTGTGTGTTTGTGTTCATTCTACCCTTTCATCTTCCTTTCAGACAGAGGGTCAGTGGAGCAGGACAGAGGGGTAATCTCAGGAGACACACACACACACACACACACACACACACACACACACACACACACACACACACACACACACACACACACACACACACACACACACACACACACACACACACACACACACACACACACACACTGAGTGATGTCGACTCTATCTTTATCTTCCCTTCATCTGTGTGTTTTTCCTTTCTGTCTAGCTGTCTAACCCTTCATCCCTCTCTCTTTCCCTCTCTTTCTCCCCGGCCATACCCCTCTTGCACCATATTTCTACATATCTTTCTCTACAAGTGCTATAGTAGGTAACAATTTTATCTTCCTCCTTCATAACCAACAGTATTACGAGTGAATAATCCAGTAACAGGAGGATTTACATCTACACAATACAGGTCTGATCAATATCCATACTGACCTTTACAACACCTACTATTGTATTTAGTGTTCTGCAATATAATGTAGGTCTCAATGGACAACATCAACTCTCTCTCTCTCTTTCGCTCTACTGTACCTCTCTCACTCTCCCCTTTCTCGCTCTCTCTCGCTCTCTCTCGCTCTCCCTCTTCTTTCTTTCGCTCTTTTCTCTCTCCCTCTCTCACTCTCCATCTTCTCTCTCTCTACCTCTTCTCTCACTCTCCCTCTTCTCTCACTCTCCCACTTCTCTCACTCTCCCTGTTCTCTCACTCTACCTCTTCTCTCGTTCTACCTCTTCTCTCACTCTACCTCTTCTTTCTCTCTCACATAGAGTACATTTCTTCTTCCATTCAAGACATTCATTTACAGTATTTGAAACATAAAGGAAATACGGCAACCTCTAGATTGGCATGTTGGTGCTCCCCCTCACCCCCTTACTTATTTCAAAGCATCCAGCAGATAGAGTGCAGAAGTGTCTATACATTAGAATAAACAAAGTCCGCTTATGTTAGCCTATCCCTCTAGCCACCCTTCACAATGCCAAGAGCACCAGGACACTGGCAAAAAACGCATGTGAACACGCCCCCCCCCCCCCCCCCCCCCCTCCCACACACACACACATATAGCCCTGATAAATGAACATCATGCCAGTAAACGTGTATTGAGTCTAACAGCCAGGCCAGGGGGGCAGGCAGGGTTAGACAGCCAGATAGAGCACATACAGCTGGGATTTAGGCCTGTAGAGTAAAGTGTGCCTGCGTATGTGCACATGTGTGACTGCATGTGTGTGCCCAACTGTGCACATGTTTTTATGTGTCCATGTATGTGTTTGTATGTATGTGTTTGTATGTATGTGTGTGTGTGTGTGTGTGTGTGTGTGTGTGTGTGTGTGTGTGTGTGTGTGTGTGTGTGTGTGTGTGTGTGTGTGTGTGTGTGTGTGTGTGTGTGTGTGTGTGTGTGTGTGTGTGTGTGTGTGTGTGTGTGTGTGTGTGTGTGTGTGTGTGTGTGTGTGTGTGTGTTGAGAGTACAGTGTTTTCACACAAACACCCACAAACACTCACTATAGACCTACCAGGGACTCCATAATGACACAACTTCCTGGCTTTCTGGTTGTCATGACAGACGGCTGACAATATGTAATGTTTTTCATGACATCTTTCCAACCCGTCCTCTCCAATTATGGCTTCTGTGAGTGTGTACAGTATAAGATGTGTGTATGTATGTGTGCGTGTAACATCAAAGTGCGTGTGTGTATACGGGTGTGTGTGTACGGATGTACAAGCATGTGTGTGTGTGTGGGTAAGTGTGTATATTGGTACTCAGACAGCTATTTCTCCAAGCATAAAATCTGAGCTTATAGCTGCCTCACCCTGTCCATTTACTCTGTAGAGTCCATCTGGAAGAGAGGAGACTGATAGACTGTCAGACATAATGCACTGTTTGATAACACACTGGACACACAAGGGCTACTCTACGCTCCACCGCCTTGTCTTTCACTCAATACTTCTCTCTCTCTCTCTCTCTCTCTCTCTCTCTCTCTCTCTCTCTCTCTCTCTCTCTCTCTCTCTCTCTCTCTCTCTCTCTCTCTCTCTCTCTCTCTCTCTTGTTCAAAGGCACTTACATCTGTTGTCTTGCCCATTCACCCTCTGAATGACACACATACACAATCCATGTCTTAATTGTCTCAAGGCTTAAAAATCCTTCCTCAATAACCTTTTACTGCAGTGGGCTAATTCAGAGTGTTCCTTGGTTTTCTTAAATGAATCTACTTTGAAACTAAAGAATAGTCCTCACACACATGGTTATGGGCTTAAAAAAAGAAGACACCTGTACTATGTCAGACAAAGAGTTGAAATGTATTCCATTTTGAGTTTGCATCCCAATATTACACTTTCTATACATCACAGAAGACTGAAATATAACAATACCATTTGACGTAGAAACATCAGATTATCTGCGTAAATTAGCAACAACAAAAATATATAATGAAATGATTAAAAAGATTAATAACATTCCACTCATGAGGCCAATAGAGGGAGAATTGGTCATTTGGTCATCACAGATTGAAGCGGATTTAATGTCAATAAAGGATCATGACATCAATAAAGGATCATAACCTGGTCAGTCTGTATCTAGGAAAGAGCAGGTTCTTGATGTTTTCTACACTCAGTGTGCAGTACACACATACAGTACACACATACAGTACACACATACAGTACACACATACAGTACACACATACAGTACACACATACAGTACACACATACAGTACACACATACAGTACACACATACAGTACACACATACAGTACACACATACAGTACACACATACAGTACACACATACAGTACATGCCACAATTGGAAAGGATTGGTTGGGAAGACGCTGAGAAAACATTACACCGTTGCACACACATTATCTGTCCTTCACTGCCGGTCCGAAATGGAGAGTAAAACTGAATCAGGTCTTACAGGCTGAGCTAAATGAGGTAAACCTGGTCGAGATAAACTCAAGGTTGTGCACATTTTGGTCTAGATAAACTCAAGGTTGTGCACATTTCATAAAACTGGCTTTATAAACTGCATTTCGCAGACACACACACGCACGCACGCACGCACGCACAAAACTCACAACCAATGATCAATTGCTTGGATACAATACACATAAAGCTAAGATCATTTGTTCATTGAACTAAAATCACCTGTTCAAAATGACACAACTTAACATCAACGTATTACCATTTCAAAATGCAATTCACACATTACATCTGAAATGACTGTCTATTCATTTCATTACAGTGATCTAACTATCAATTGATACAGCTGCTCAAAATGATAAGTAACTGTTGCATTACTCTTAATGCAGAGTTTTATGGAAACTGACAAACAATATTCTATGTTTAGATCATGAAAGTTTCAGGATAACGAGATCCATTGACACCAATTACCGTGGAACATGAACCAATTGGAATACATTATCTATGGATGTAATATTTCATCATCATTCTTTATCAGACACTGTTTCTATGGTCCCATGTACCACTTTTCCAGACCATGTTTTCAGATTTGACATTACTGTACACACTGGCCACTTTATTAGGTACACCTATCTAGTACTGGGTAGGACCCCCTTTTGCCACCACAACAGCCTGAATTATTCACACACACACACTTTCTGTTAGCTTGAATGAGTCTGAACATTCTCCTCTGACCTCTCTCATTAACAAGGTTTTGTTGCCCACAGAACTGCCGCTCACTGAATGTGTTTTGTTTATCACACCATTCTCTGTAAACTCTAGAGACTGTAGTGCGTAAAAATCCCAGGAAGTTAGCTGTTTCTGAGATGCTGGAATCACCATGTGTGGCATCAACAATCATACCACGGTCAAAGTTGCTTAGATTACGCATCTTGCCTGTTCTAATGTTTCGTCAAACAACATCTAAAGCTCTCTACTCTATATACTCTATATATTGAGTTGCAGGCAGCCACATGATTCGCTGTTCGAATGTAACCTTCCTTGATGAGTTAAATCAGGTCTGTAGAGCTGATGGCATGACCTATGTCATTGTGTGGGATAATGTCAGGTTCCACCATGCTCAAATGGTGCAAGCATGGATTCAGGCCCATCCACAATTTACCACCCTGTACTTACCCCATTACTCTCCTTTCCTTAACCCGATTGAGGAATTTTTCTCCACATGGATGTGGAAGGTATATGATAGGCGCCCTCACGAACAAGCCACCCTTCTCCAGGCCATGGATGACGCACGCAATGCCATCACGGCAGACCAGTGTCAGGCCTGGATTCACCATGCCCGAAGATTCTTCCCAAGATGTTTGGCTAATGAAAACATCCATTGTGATGTGGATGAGAACCTGTGGCCAAATCCACAAGACAGAGTTGAGGGAAATACAGAAGTACAGTAATCAATCCTTTGTTTTGCTTTTTACA
>NC_092111.1:28267207-28334707 GCF_045679555.1 Salvelinus alpinus | reverse complement strand
TTACATTTAATTCATTTACCAGACACTCTTATCAAGAGTAACTTCCAGTGGTGAGTGCATACATTTTCTCCTACTGGTCCTTGAACCCACAACCCTGGCGTTGCAAGTGTCATGCTCTACCAACTGAGGCTCACCTAGTTGACCAAAAACCCAATCCTTTACCTGCCACTGGAGATACCAGAGTAGTGGTATATGTTTTCTATTTTCTCCTCTCCTCCTCCCCCTCCCCCTCTCCTCTCTCCCTCCCCTCCTCCTACTCCCTCTCTCCTCCTCCCCCTCTCCTCCTCCTCCTCCCCCTCTCCTCTCTCCCTCCCCTCCTCTCCTCTTGTTTCTTTGTGTCAGCCTTTCCCCTGTGATGTGGAAGCGTGTTAGAGTGGAACCTGTGACTCACACGGGGATGGAACACAAGGCTTAGCTTGTAACACACACAGGCATACACACACAGACATACACTCACACACACACACACACACACACACACACACACACACACACACACACACACACACACACACACACACACACACACACACACACACACACACACACACACACACACACACACACACACACACACACACACACACACACACACACACACACACACACACACACACTTCTTGTACAGCTATAACTATTCTTGTAGGGACTTCTGGTCCCCACAAGAATAGTTAAACATGTCCACACACAAACACATCGTGACCAGGATGGCTTAAGCAGTGATGGAAGGTGCCAGGTTGACATATTGGAGAAATGGAGGGCTGAAGAACCAACACCTCTACAGTATATACAGTAGACTAACCCTTATACTGTTACTGCTGTTAATGAAAGTCAACATATAAACAACAAATATCAGGCAAATATGCAGGTGTCTATCTGTTTGAGACAGGAACTCACGGTCCAATATTGGGCAACCTTAGCTTTAAATATCAAATCAAATCAAATGATATTGCTCGCATACACATATTTAGCAGATATTATTGCGGGTGTAGGGAAATGCTTGTTTTCCAAGCTCCAACATTGCTGTAATATGTAACAATACACACAAATCTAAAAAGTAAAAGAATGGAATTAATAAATATATAAATATTAGGACGAGCAATGTCGTAGTCCGAAGTAGAAATATAAATATGGCACAATACATAAGCCATGTGTCTCTTCTATACGATCTGAGCCCCTAACCATTGATACAGTGTAAGATACTATTTGTCCAACCCCTCTAACATATATATCTGATCCTAGATCTGTGGTTAGGGACCAACTTCAATGACAACAGCCCTTTAGAGTTCCATAGGAACTTTACTGCAGAGCAGTAAATGCAGGAGATAGCAGACAGTAAAAGTGCAATCCCAGCGCCCATATAACGCAAGAGTGTTTTATAGAAAAAAATCAATAAAAAGAAGGGACAGCTAGCGATTTAGTGCTTACCCTGATACAAGAACCACAGTGAAATGACAAGGAGTGGTACAGACATCAGGTCTAATAGATGGAATCTAAATCCCCCTTCTAATGCCAAATATCCCCAGTGTCAGTGTGTCAGAGTGGTCAGTTGAAACTAGTCTGTCATATTCCAGTCTGTCATACGGAAGTGATGTCACATCCATCACATCTCTGTTTTCCTCTTCATCTCACTATTTTTAACTCAATTTCTTTCTCTTTTCATCCTTATTTATTTATCTCTCTTTATTATTCCCCCACCTCTCTCTTTCTTTATTTCTCCCCATCCCTTTTCTCTATTCTTGTCTCTGCTCTACCTCTATCTCTATTGTTTCTCTCTCTCTGTGGAGAAGAGATATTGCTAAAACAGGCAGGGAGGCCCTGACCTGCATTAAAACAGACCACCATTATACTAACTGCAGAACACACACACACACACACACACACACACACACACACACACACACACACACACACACACACACACACACACACACACACACACACACACACACACACACACACACACACACACACACACACACACACACACACACACACACACACACACACACACACATTATATATTTCTCTATCTGTTTCTCTGTCTTTCTATCCCTCCCTCATCTTTATTTTCTTCATATAATGTTTCTGGCAATTTAGCCCGAGGAGAGAAGGGGTGTTGTTTGGTAGTGGCTCTAATACACAGCTGTAGGTAGTCCGGGGCATAAGGTTGAAGTGGTGAGTGTTGTTTCATCAGCCAAGGTGAAGGAGAACTAAGAGAGTTGAAGCTCTCTAACCATACAGTTGTAGCTGTAACATGTTGCTACTGTAATGATGCCAGCAAGTGGAAAGGTAGGGGAGAGTTGGGTATGTTGTGTCCATTTTTCATATTCAGCATTACCGCAAAACATAGTATTATTTCTAACAAAGATATCTACATATATTTCAGGATGTTGGGAATCCCTGGAAATAATCAGAATTAATTTAAATATAACCGTTTTGAAAACGGAACAACAACACAACTTATCCAGGTATGGGGTAAATTGAGCATAGGGACAGGGTAAGTTAAGCATAGGGACAGGGTAGGTTAAGCATAGGGACAGGGTAGGTTAAGCATAGGGACAGGGTAGGTTGAGCATAGGGACAGGGTAGGTTAAGCATAGGGACAGGGTAGGTTGAGGATAGGGACAGGGGAAATTGAGCATAGGGACAGGGGAAATTGAGCATAGGGACAGGGGAAATTGAGCATAGGGACAGGGTAAATTGAGGGTAAATTGAGCATAGGGACAGGGTAAATTGAGGGTCAATTGAGCGTAGGGACAGGGTAAATTGAGCGTAGGGACAGGGTAGGTTAAGCATAGAGACATGGTAGGTTGAGCATAGGGACAGGGTAGGTTGAGCATAGAGACATGGTAGGTTGAGCATAGGGACAGGGTAGGTTGAGCATAGAGACATGGTAGGTTGAGCATAGGGACAGGGTAGGTTGAGCATAGAGACATGGTAGGTTGAGCATAGGGACAGGGTAGGTTAAACATAGAGACATGGTAGGTTGAGCATAGGGACAGGGTAGGTTGAGCATAGAGACATGGTAGGTTGAGCATAGGGACAGGGTAGGTTGAGCATAGAGACATGGTAGGTTGAGCATAGGGACAGGGTAGGTTAAGCATAGGGACAGGGTAGGTTGAGCATAGAGACATGGTAGGTTGAGCATAGGGACAGGGTAGGTTAAGCATAGAGACATGGTAGGTTGAGCATAGGGACAGGGTAGGTTGAGCATAGGGACAGGGGAAATTGAGCATAGGGACAGGGGAAATTGAGCATAGGGACAGGGGAAATTGAGCATAGGGACAGGGGAAATTGAGGGTAAATTGAGCATAGGGGCAGGGTAGGTTGAGAATAGGGACAGGGTAAGTTAAGCATAGGGACAGGGTAGGTTAAGCATAGGGACAGGGTAGGTTAAGCATAGGGACAGGGTAGGTTGAGCATAGGGACAGGGAAGGTTAAGCATAGGGACAGGGTAGGTTGAGGATAGGGACAGGGGAAATTGAGCATAGGGACAGGGGAAATTGAGCATAGGGACAGGGGAAATTGAGCATAGGGACAGGGTAAATTGAGGGTAAATTGAGCATAGGGACAGTGTAAATTGAGGGTCAATTGAGCGTAGGGACAGGGTAAATTGAGCGTAGGGACAGGGTAGGTTAGGCATAGAGACATGGTAGGTTGAGCATAGGGACAGGGTAGGTTGAGCATAGAGACATGGTAGGTTGAGCATTGGGACAGGGTAGGTTGAGCATAGAGACATGGTAGGTTGAGCATAGGGACAGGGTAGGTTGAGCATAGAGACATGGTAGGTTGAGCATAGGGACAGGTTAGGTTAAGCATAGAGACATGGTAGGTTTAGCATAGGGACAGGGTAGGTTGAGCATAGAGACATGGTAGGTTGAGCATAGGGACAGGGTAGGTTGAGCATAGAGACATGGTAGGTTGAGCATAGGGACAGGGTAGGTTAAGCATAGGGACAGGGTAGGTTGAGCATAGAGACATGGTAGGTTGAGCATAGGGACAGGGTAAATTGAGGGTAAATTGAGCGTAGGGACAGGGTAAATTGAGCGTAGGGACAGGGTAGGTTGAGCATAGGGGCAAGGTAGATTGAGAATAGGGACAGGGTATGTTGAGCATAGGGACATGGTAAATTGAGCATAGGGACAGGGTAGGCTGAGCATAGGGGCAGGGTAGGTTGAGCATAGGGACAGGGTAGGTTGAGCATAGGGACAGGGGAAATTGAGCATATGGACAGGGTAAATTGAGCATAGGGACAGTGTAAATTGAGGGTCAATTGAGCGTAGGGACAGGGTAAATTGAGCGTAGGGACAGGGTAGGTTAGGCATAGAGACATGGTAGGTTGAGCATAGGGACAGGGTAGGTTGAGCATAGAGACATGGTAGGTTGAGCATTGGGACAGGGTAGGTTGAGCATAGAGACATGGTAGGTTGAGCATAGGGACAGGGTAGGATGAGCATAGAGACATGGTAGGTTGAGCATAGGGACAGGGTAGGTTAAGCATAGAGACATGGTAGGTTGAGCATAGGGACAGGGTAGGTTGAGCATAGAGACATGGTAGGTTGAGCATAGGGACAGGGTAGGTTGAGCATAGAGACATGGTAGGTTGAGCATAGGGACAGGGTAGGTTAAGCATAGGGACAGGGTAGGTTGAGCATAGAGACATGGTAGGTTGAGCATAGGGACAGGGTAAATTGAGGGTAAATTGAGCGTAGGGACAGGGTAAATTGAGCGTAGGGACAGGGTAGGTTGAGCATAGGGGCAAGGTAGATTGAGAATAGGGACAGGGTATGTTGAGCATAGGGACATGGTAAATTGAGCATAGGGACAGGGTAGGCTGAGCATAGGGGCAGGGTAGGTTGAGCATAGGGACAGGGTAGGTTGAGCATAGGGACAGGGGAAATTGAGCATAGGGACAGGGTAAATTGAGCATAGGGACATGGGAAATTGAGCATAGGGACAGGGTAAATTGAGGGTAAATTGAGCGTAGGGACAGGGTAAATTGAGCGTAGGCACAGGGTAGGTTGAGCATAGGGACAGGGTAGGTTGAGCATAGAGACAGGGTAGGTTGAGCATAGGGACAGGGTAGGTTGAGCATAGGGACAGGGTAGGTTGAGCATTGGGACATGGTAGGTTGAGCATAGGGACAGGGTAAGTTAAGCATAGGGACAGGGTAGGTTAAGCATAGGGACAGGGCAGGTTAAGCATAGGGACAGGGTAGGTTGAGCATAGGGACAGGGTAGGTTAAGCATAGGGACAGGGTAGGTTGAGGATAGGGACAGGGGAAATTGAGCATAGGGACAGGGGAAATTGAGCATAGGGACAGGGGAAATTGAGCATAGGGACAGGGTAAATTGAGGGTAAATTGAGCATAGGGACAGGGTAAATTGAGGGTCAATTGAGCGTAGGGACAGGGTAAATTGAGCGTAGGGACAGGGTAGGTTAAGCATAGAGACATGGTAGGTTGAGCATAGGGACAGGGTAGGTTGAGCATAGAGACATGGTAGGTTGAGCATAGGGACAGGGTAGGTTGAGCATAGAGACATGGTAGGTTGAGCATAGGGACAGGGTAGGTTGAGCATAGAGACATGGTAGGTTGAGCATAGGGACAGGGTAGGTTAAGCATAGAGACATGGTAGGTTGAGCATAGGGACAGGGTAGGTTGAGCATAGAGACATGGTAGGTTGAGCATAGGGACAGGGTAGGTTGAGCATAGAGACATGGTAGGTTGAGCATAGGGACAGGGTAGGTTAAGCATAGGGACAGGGTAGGTTGAGCATAGAGACATGGTAGGTTGAGCATAGGGACAGGGTAGGTTAAGCATAGAGACATGGTAGGTTGAGCATAGGGACAGGGTAGGTTGAGCATAGGGACAGGGGAAATTGAGCATAGGGACAGGGGAAATTGAGCATAGGGACAGGGGAAATTGAGCATAGGGACAGGGGAAATTGAGGGTAAATTGAGCATAGGGGCAGGGTAGGTTGAGAATAGGGACAGGGTAAGTTAAGCATAGGGACAGGGTAGGTTAAGCATAGGGACAGGGTAGGTTAAGCATAGGGACAGGGTAGGTTGAGCATAGGGACAGGGAAGGTTAAGCATAGGGACAGGGTAGGTTGAGGATAGGGACAGGGGTAATTGAGCATAGGGATAGGGGTAATTGAGCATAGGGACAGGGGAAATTGAGCATAGGGACAGGGTAAATTGAGGGTAAATTGAGCATAGGGACAGGGTAAATTGAGGGTCAATTGAGCGTAGGGACAGGGTAAATTGAGCGTAGGGACAGGGTAGGTTAAGCATAGAGACATGGTAGGTTGAGCATAGGGACAGGGTAGGTTGAGCATAGAGACATGGTAGGTTGAGCATTGGGACAGGGTAGGTTGAGCATAGAGACATGGTAGGTTGAGCATAGGGACAGGGTAGGTTGAGCATAGAGACATGGTAGGTTGAGCATAGGGACAGGGTAGGTTAAGCATAGAGACATGGTAGGTTGAGCATAGGGACAGGGTAGGTTGAGCATAGAGACATGGTAGGTTGAGCATATGGACAGGGTAGGTTGAGCATAGAGACATGGTAGGTTGAGCATAGGGACAGGGTAGGTTAAGCATAGGGACAGGGTAGGTTGAGCATAGAGACATGGTAGGTTGAGCATAGGGACAGGGTAGGTTAAGCATAGAGACATGGTAGGTTGAGCATAGGGACAGGGGAAATTGAGCATAGGGACAGGGGAAATTGAGCATAGGGACAGGGGAAATTGAGCATAGGGACAGGGGAAATTGAGCATAGGGACAGGGGAAATTGAGGGTAAATTGAGCATAGGGACAGGGTAAATTGAGGGTAAATTGAGCGTAGGGACAGGGTAAATTGAGCGTAGGGACAGGGTAGGTTGAGCATAGGGGCAAGGTAGATTGAGAATAGGGACAGGGTATGTTGAGCATAGGGACATGGTAAATTGAGCATAGGGACAGGGTAGGCTGAGCATAGGGGCAGGGTAGGTTGAGCATAGGGACAGGGTAGGTTGAGCATAGGGACAGGGGAAATTGAGCATAGGGACAGGGTAAATTGAGCATAGGGACAGGGGAAATTGAGCATAGGGACAGGGTAAATTGAGGGTAAATTGAGCATAGGGACAGTGTAAATTGAGGGTAAATTGAGCGTAGGGACAGGGTAAATTGAGCGTAGGCACAGGGTAGGTTGAGCATAGGGACAGGGTAGGTTGAGCATAGAGACAGGGTAGGTTGAGCATAGGGACAGGGTAGGTTGAGCATAGGGACAGGGTAGGTTGAGCATTGGGACATGGTAGGTTGAGCATAGGGACAGGGTAAATTGAGGGTAAATTGAGCGTAGGGACAGGGTAAATTGAGCGTAGGGACAGGGTAGGTTGAGCATAGGGGCAGGGTAGGTTGAGAATAGGGACAGGGTAGGTTGAGCATAGGGACAGGGTAGGTTGAGCATAGGGACAGGGTAGGTTAAGCATAGGGACATGGTAGGTTGAGCATAGGGACAGGGTAGGTTGAGCATAGGGACAGGGTAGGTTGAGCATATGGACAGGGTAAGCTACCTTGAGGTAAGTGTGTGTTGGTGTCCTGTGACAGTGAGTGATGGTGCAGGTAGGTCAAAGTTTTTAATGGAATGGGGGTGTATCCCTACATTCAGTTATACATTCAGTTGTCAGGTAAGGTGGAGGTGATTTGATCCTTGACTAGCCTCTCAAAGCACTTCATGATGACAGAAGTGAGTGCTACGGGGCGATAGTCATTGAGTTCAGTTATCTTTGCTTTCTTGGGTACAGGAACAATGGTGGACATCTTGAAGCAAGTGGGGACAGCAGACTGGGATAGGGAGATTTTGATTATGTCCGTAAACAGACACGAGACGTACAGTTGTAGTCTGAAGTTTACATACACTTAGGTTGGAGTCAATAAAACTCGTTTTACAAACACTTCACAAATTTCTTGTTAACAAACTATAGGTTTGGCAAGTCGGTTAGGACATCTACTTTGTGCATGACACAAGTCATTTTTCCAACAATTGTTTACAGACAGAATATTTCACTTATAATTCACTGTATCACAATTCCAGTGGGTCAGAAGTTTACACACTAAGTTGACTGTGCCTTTAAACACCTTGGAAAATTCCAGAAAATGATGTCAAGGCTTTAGAGGCTTCTGATAGGCTAATTGACATAATTTGAGTCAATTGGAGTGGATGTGGATGTATTTCAAGGCCTACCTTCAAACTCAGTGCCTCTTTGCTTGACATCATGGGAAAATCAAAAGAAATCAGCCAAGATCTCAGAAAACAAAATGTACACCTCCACAAGTCTGATTCATCCTTGGGAGCAATTTCAAAACGCCTGCAGGTACCATGTTCATCTGTACAAACAATTGTATACAAGTAGAAACACCATGGGTGTCACGCCCTGGCCATAGAGGCTTTTATTCTCTATTTTGGTTAGGCCAGGGTGTGACTAGGGTGGGCATTCTAGTTGCTTTATTTCTATGTTTTATATTTCTTTGTGTTTGGCCGGGTGTGGTTGTCAATCAGAGGCAGCTGTCTATCGTTGTCTCTGATTGAGAACCATACTTAGGTAGCCCTTTTTTCCACCTGTCTTTGTGGGAAGTTGACTTTGTTTAGGGCACATAGCCTTTATCTTCACGGTTTGTTTTTGTAATGTTTATTGTTTTTGTTCGGCGTCTTGTTTAATAAAGGAACATGTACGCTCACCACGCTGCACCTTGGTCCTCTTTTTCCAACGGCCGTGACAATGGGACCACGCAGCCGTCATACCGCTCAGGAAGGAGAAGCGTTCTGTCTCCTAGAGATGAATGTACTTTTGTGCAAAAAGTGCAAATCAATCCCAGAACAACAGCAAAGGACCTTGTGAAGATGCTGTACGAAACAGGTACACATGTATCTATATCCACAGAAAAACGAGTCCTATATCGACATAACCTGAAAGGCCGCACAGCAAGAAAGAAGCCACTGCTCCAAAACCGCCATTAAAAAAAGCCAGACTATGGTTTGCAACTGCACATGGGGACAAAGATCGTACTTTTTGGAGAAATGTCATCTGGTCTGATAAAACAAAAATGGAACTGTTTGGCCATAAAGACCATTGTTATGTTTGGAATAAAAAGGGGGAAGCTTGCAAGCCGAAGAACACCATCCCAACCGTGAAGCATGGGGGTGGCAGCATCATGTTTTGGGGGTGCTTTGCTGCAGGAGGGATTGGTGCACTTCACAAAATAGATGGCGTCATGAGGACGGAAAATTATGTGGATATATTGAAGCAAAATCCCAAGACATCAGTCAGGAAGTTAAAGCATGGTCGCAATGGGGTCTTACATATGGACAATGACCCCAAGCATACTTCCAAAGTTGTGGCAAAATGGCATAAGGACAACAAAGTCAAGGTATTGGAATGGCCATCACAAAGCCCTGAATCAATCCTATAGAACATTTGTGGGCGGAACTGAAAAAGTGTGTGCAAGCAAGGAGGCCTACAAACCTGACTCAGTTAAACCAACTCTGTCAGGAGGAATGGGCCAAAATTCACCCAACTTATTGTGGGAAGCTTGTGGAAGGCTACCTGAAATGTTTGACCCAAGTTAAACAATTTAAAGGCAATGCTACCAAATACTAATTGAGTGTATGTACACTTCTGACCCACTGGGAATGTGATGAAAGAAATAAAAGCTGAAATAAATCAGTCTCTCTACTATTATACTGACATTTCAAAATTTTTAAATAAAGTGGTGATCCTAACTGACCTAAGACAGGGAATTTTTACTAGAATTAAATGTCAGGAATTGTGAGTTTAAATGTATTTTGCTAAGGTGTATGTAAACTTCCGACTTCAACTGTAGATATCTCTGTACAATATCACTTATCCTTCCATTACTTGACCAGTTGTCTGGGAGAGGGATGTTGTTTTGATGTGCCAATGTGTAGACAAGTTCTCTGAATTTGATGCTACTAAGCCCATGAAACTGGTCAGCGAGATACTGGAAAAGTTTAGCGCGCTCAGACACCATGTCATCAGATAAGACCGTGTGTGCCTTCGCTACTCTATCATAGCCTTCCTTACACACAGGTACGTACATGTTATTTCTTTATTTTTTGTCAGTGTACCTCTTCAGAGTCTGTCAGTCTATATTTTCATCCCTTGCTGCACCTCAACTTGACTTCTTCCCTTCTCTCACTTCCTTGGCTGCTCTCAATGACCTCAAGGAGGGCTAGACCCCTGCTGGTTTTATATTTCTATACACGGGCATGATGACATCTGCTCTGTAACAATGAAAATGCACTATCTTGAGCTCCTATGCATGACACATTGCAAAAATACAGACTAAATGTCATCATAATTTCAACTAACACCATGGCCATTGGCTCAACTTACCCCAAGGCAAACATTTTGACTTTATTAGGCCCCAGAGCTACAAGGAAGCACTTTCATGCTAGGTTTAGAATCTCATATTGTAGCTTGTAGAGACTCCAACTGATGTATAAAACAATCTTTAAATGACCTACTGTCACGCCCTGGCCATAGATAGGCTTTTATTCTCTATTTTCGTTAGGCCAGGGTGTGACTAGGGTGGGCATTCTAGTTTTCTTATTTCTATGTTTTCAGTTTCTATGTTTTGGCTGGGTATGGTTCTCAATCAGGGACAGGTGTCTATCGTTGTCTCTGATTGGGAATCATACTTAGGCAGCCTGTTTTCCACGTTAGTTGTGGGTAGTTGTCTGTGTTAGTGGCCTGTATAGCCCTAGTCAGCTTCACGTTCGTTTTTGTTGTTTGTTGTTTTGTTGGCGACACATTCAACATTAAAAGAAAATGTATGCTCACCATGCTGCACCTTGGTCCGGTCATTTCCCTGACGACGTTCGTGACACCTACTTTGGTTTAGAAACAAGCGTCTTATACCTCTAACACAATACATTAACTTGACTCTGTGAAAATGTGTTTTTTGGACCTAAATTGCATACCACATTTTCCATGTGTTTCTTTCCTCCACAGACTACATGAAATGATGCCCTCTTCCTAAATATTTGGTCACATGATTACTTTGTGCATGGTTTTCTAGATATAAGGGAAGGCTCAACTGGCCCTTTTGGGTCAACCTAACCTACCTTCCACTATATTGCTACATTCACAAGTTATGGGGATAAGCAGTTATGTAGGGTAATGTTGTGGCTGTTATGTAGTTAGTCTGAAGTTAGTTGGTTAGTCAGTTAGTTAGTTAGTTAGCCAAAGGGAGAAGACGGTTATGAGTTATGCCAAAGTAAATTGAATTGTTATCTTTTCCATAATCATGATCCTGTTAAGCGGAAGGGAGACGACTGGGGCTGTGCCCTACATTCCATGCCATTGTCTCCATGGCCACCAGCGTCAGGGAAACATGCTCGGTGCAGACAGATGAGGCACAGAGAGGAGCGTTAGCTACCTGACAGGGGTAAACATATCACTCAGTCAGAACTAGATGCCACAACATCCATCCTCTATCCCCAAAACCTCTCTCTCGTCCTCTATCCCCAAAACCTCTCTCTCGTCCTCTGTCCCCAAAACCTCTCTCTCGTCCTCTGTCCCCAAAACATCTCTCTCGTCCTCTGTCCCCAAAACATCTCTCTCGTCCTCTGTCCCCAAAACCTCTCTCTCGTCCTCTGTCCCCAAAACATCTCTCTCGTCCTCTGTCCCCAAAACCTCTCTCTCGTCCTCTGTCCCCAAAACATCTCTCTCGTCCTCTGTCCCCAAAACCTCTCTCTCGTCCTCTGTCCCCAAAACCTCTCTCTCGTCCTCTGTCCCCAAAACATCTCTCTCGTCCTCTGTCCCCAAAACATCTCTCTCGTCCTCTGTCCCCAAAACATCTCTCTCGTCATCTGTCCCCAAAACATATCTCTCGTCCTCTGTCCCCAAAACATCTCTCTCGTCCTCTGTCCCCAAAACCTCTCTCTCGTCCTCTGTCCCCAAAACATCTCTCTCGTCCTCTGTCCCCAAAACCTCTCTCTCGTCCTCTATCCCCAAAACCTCTCTCTCGTCCTCTGTCCCCAAAACCTCTCTCTCGTCCTCTGTCCCCAAAACATCTCTCTCGTCCTCTGTCCCCAAAACCTCTCTCTCGTCCTCTGTCCCCAAAACATCTCTCTCGTCCTCTGTCCCCAAAACCTCTCTCTCGTCCTCTGTCCCCAAAACATCTCTCTCGTCCTCTGTCCCCAAAACATCTCTCTCGTCCTCTGTCCCCAAAACATCTCTCTCGTCCTCTGTCCCCAAAACCTCTCTCTCGTCCTCTGTCCCCAAAACCTCTCTCTCGTCCTCTGTCCCCAAAACCTCTCTCTCGTCCTCTGTCCCCAAAATATCTCTCTCGTCCTCTGTCCCCAAAACATCTCTCTCGTCCTCTGTCCCCAAAACCTCTCTCTCGTCCTCTGTCCCCAAAACCTCTCTCTCGTCCTCTGTCCCCAAAACATCTCTCTCGTCCTCTGTCCCCAAAACCTCTCTCTCGTCCTCTGTCCCCAAAACCTCTCTCTCGTCCTCTGTCCCCAAAACCTCTCTCTCGTCCTCTGTCCCCAAAACCTCTCTCTCGTCCTCTGTCCCCAAAACCTCTCTCTCGTCCTCTGTCCCCAAAACCTCTCTCTCGTCCTCTGTCCCCAAAACCTCTCTCTCGTCCTCTGTCCCCAAAACCTCTCTCTCGTCCTCTGTCCCCAAAACATCTCTCTCGTCCTCTGTCCCCAAAACATCTCTCTCGTCCTCTGTCCCCAAAACCTCTCTCTCGTCCTCTGTCCCCAAAACCTCTCTCTCGTCCTCTGTCCCCAAAACCTCTCTCTCGTCCTCTGTCCCCAAAACATCTCTCTCGTCCTCTGTCCCCAAAACCTCTCTCTCGTCCTCTGTCCCCAAAACCTCTCTCTCGTCCTCTGTCCCCAAAACCTCTCTCTCGTCCTCTGTCCCCAAAACCTCTCTCTCGTCCTCTGTCCCCAAAACCTCTCTCTCGTCCTCTGTCCCCAAAACCTCTCTCTCGTCCTCTGTCCCCAAAACCTCTCTCTCGTCCTCTGTCCCCAAAACCTCTCTCTCGTCCTCTGTCCCCAAAACCTCTCTCTCGTCCTCTGTCCCCAAAACCTCTCTCTCGTCCTCTGTCCCCAAAACCTCTCTCTCGTCCTCTGTCCCCAAAACCTCTCTCTCGTCCTCTGTCCCCAAAACCTCTCTCTCGTCCTCTGTCCCCAAAACATCTCTCTCGTCCTCTGTCCCCAAAACATCTCTCTCGTCCTCTGTCCCCAAAACATCTCTCTCGTCCTCTGTCCCCAAAACATCTCTCTCGTCCTCTGTCCCCAAAACATCTTTCTCGTCCTCTGTCCCCAAAACCTCTCTCTCGTCCTCTGTCCCCAAAACATCTCTCTCGTCCTCTGTCCCCAAAACATCTCTCTCGTCCTCTGTCCCCAAAACCTCTCTCTCGTCCTCTGTCCCCAAAACCTCTCTCTCGTCCTCTGTCCCCAAAACCTCTCGCTTTCTCTCTGTTCCTGTCCCAATGCTCCCCATCCCCCTTGAATCTCTCTTTCTGATTTCTCCGCATCCCTCCTCTCTATACCTCCAATCTCCATCCTCTTTCCTGCCTACTTTACCCTAGAGGCCAACACCGTTCAATCACTCCCTACCTCTCCCGCTGGCACCAGTCACACCCCACAGAGAGGAAGGAAGGAGCCACTGAAAAAATGATCACTCCATTCCCACTTTTTATCACCCCTCTCCCTCCCTCTGTCACCGGTTTTGCTTGTGTCCTACTTACTAAGCCAGCAATAATAAACTTTACAAGAGTGTTCACCAAAGAAAAAGCCAAGTAGACAGTAATCAGTCTGCAACACACACACACACACACACACACACACACACACACACACACACACACACACACACACACACACACACACACACACACACACACACACACACACACACACACACACACACACACACACACACACACACACACACACACACACACACACACACACACACACAAACTAAGCCATTCAAAATCCACAAAGGCTGTTTCAAAGAGTCTACAGAGTACACAAAATCTATCCAATTGACAAACTGCTATCCAAGGGATTGAAGTATTAGCAACATTCGTGTGTGCGTGTGTGTGCGTATGCTGAAAGCTATCGCACTGATTGCATCCTACTCTAATCTCTACAAAAAAGGAGGGAAGAGAAAAGACACTAGAAAGAAGACAAGCTCTTTGAATGTCCTGCTTTGTATTATCATCTGATAAATATTATCTGACTTCACACCACACCCATACCATTACTGTTTATGGGCTTCATTCACTGGGGAATATTCACCCCTTCCTCTACTCTCCCTTCATCTCATCCTCACATCCCTTTTTCCTCTCATCTCTTCTTCCCCAATTCCCTTCTATTCCCACATCCCAATTATTTTCTCCGTTCCTTTCCTGTGATGTTCCGTCCCTCCCTACTTCCTCCTCTCTTCAATATTTCATCCATTCAATATTTTCTCCTTCTGACTGACTCCCCTTCAACCCCACCATTCTGTCCATCTCTCTTTCCTTCCTTATTCCTACTTAAGTCTCTCTTTACCAAGTCCCATCAACTTCTCCTCCTCCTTTTTTCAATAATTTAATCTGATGCGTAACTTCCTCCCCTCCCCTAGTCTATTCTCTTCTATTCTCCTCATCCCATCCTCTCCTCTTTTCAGTATTTATGTTGTGTAGTGTAATGAACATTATCATGTATGTTCTGCTCTGGGAGTATCCACCACAGCAGTAGAGACGTTGCTATACCATCTATAGTGTCCAGAACATAACCTTACTGTAGATAATGTATGATGTACACCCTACTATAGTGTCCAGAACATAACCTTACTATAGATAATGTAAGATGTACACCCTACTATAGTCTCCAGAACATAACCTTACTATAGATAATGTAAGATGTACACCCTACTATAGTCTCCAGAACATAACCTTACTGTAGATAATGTAAGATGTACACCCTACTATAGTGTCCAGAACATAACCTTACTGTAGATAATGTAAGATGTACACCCTACTATAGTGTCCAGAACATAACCTTACTATAGATAATTATTGATGTAGACTCTACTAACAACTCTCTCCCTCCACCTCTTCTCACTTTAGGGAGTTGATCTCCATAAAGCCTTTACATCTTTACATTCAAGACATGCATCCGAACATGCACGCACGCACACATGCACACACGCACACACACACACACTGACACATCTAGCAGCCGCCTGTCCTTAAGAACACCTGAGTCAGCAGATTGTTACTCTGATCAATCACTTGATTAGGTTTAATCGATGGGTTCATTGAATACTGATGCAGATCCACTATAACTGTCCAGAAGGACCTGTCTAATTTCACAGATGAAATAAGGACACAGGAACCTGATCCCTGTCCTTACAACACAAGGTCATTATAATCCCTGTAGTATTGAACTGACCTGTAGTGTTCAAAGAAATTATAATTATATTGGCATATTGATGTAAATTTGCAAATTGACGAATGATAGAAGTATCAATACACAGAATACAGAATAAAAGGGTTGTCAAGGAGTCGTCATGGATGTGAGGTCACACTATAACAGCTGGAGATTTAGCGATAGAATAAAAGTTTTGATTATTATCACAGTGTAACGTCTGCTTCCAACTCACACTCTCAAACACCTAGATCCCCTGAACGCCGCTCACTCTCCAGATCGCAATCACCTGAATTCTGATCACCTGTTCATCATTATCACACACTATATAGTTCAGTTCTTTGCACCCCATCACTGTGAGGTATTGTTTGTTTTGTGACACGTCTAGTCGGGGCTCTGTTTTTCCTGTAATTAAATCCTCCCGTGTATGATAGTTTTGGCCTGCCTCACTAATGACACCTTTTGCCTATTCCCTGCCTGTACTTTAGCCTATTGGATTTCCTGTTGTCAACCTAATGCCTGATCTCCCGGGACTACGTTACTAGTCTTTTCCCTGCCTGTACTGTTGCCATTTTGGACCCCATGTGTATGACCTTCTGCCTGCCCCTGGACCCAGCTACCTGCCTCCTCCTGTGGTCCTTTACAATAAACGCCTGCTGCGCCCTGCTCTTGAAACCAGCTCTCTGTCGCCCATCGTGTTCATTACACACAGTATAATTAAAAAAATAATTTTAAGGAGGTATGACAACAGAATTTACATTCTGTTACAAAACTTCTGTTACTATTAACAGTTGAGTATGCAGAAAAACATACAGTCTAGGGATATTCTTTGAAAAGACAGACAGAGATATAGGTTGAGTCTAGACAGGATCATATTAGAAACTATTATGAGAAATGTATTGTTTATGAGTGGGCTCTATTGAAAGGTGAAGGGTCATGAACCAATATCTGGCGCTCCTTGGGGGGTGACTGCTGGAGTCACTGATCATATGGAAAACTAAAAGGAAAATAAAATAAAAGCAAAAGAAGGGAGGATGGGCTGACATACTAGATGAGGTGTGTTCTAAATGTTTCTCTTTCCCCCCACTGAGCAGTGTGTGTGTGTGTGTGTGTGTGTGTGTCTGTGCAGTGTGTGTGTGCGTGTGTGTGCAGTATGCGTGTGTGTTAGTGGAAGCCCAGGGGAAATCCTTCCTAATCACACCCTTTTGACAGCCAAACATGGGGTGTTCCCTAGAGCTCACCCCACCTCCCTGCATATCTGGAGATGGATGCTCTAACTAACAATCCACTCACTGTCACTTCCAAGTGCCAATTGTCAACTACATGTCAGTGCACTGTTCTCTATACTGTAGCTACTGTTTTGACACATTTGTGTAAAGTGAGAACCAGAACCAACCAGTACGCTGCTGCTACTCTCTTTTCATAATCTATGCATAGTCTCTTTAACTCTACCTACATGTACAGTTGAAGTCGGAAGTTTACATACACTTAGGTTGGAGTCATTAAAACTTGTTTTTCAACCACTCCACAAATTTCCTGTTAACAAACTATAGGTTTGGCAAGTCAGTTAGGACATCTACTTTGTGCATAACACAAGTAATTTTTCCAACAATTGTTTACAGACATATTATTTCACTTATAATTCACTGTATCACAATTCCAGTGGGTCAGAAGTTTTCATACACTAAGTTGACTGTGCCTTTAAACAGCTTGGAAAATTCCAGAAAATGATGTCATGGCTTTAGAGGCTTCTGATAGGCTAATTGACATAATTTTTGTCAATTGGAAATGTACCTGTGGATGTACTTCAAACTCAGTGCCTCTTTGCTTGACATCATGGGAAAATCAAAAGAAAGACCTCAGAAAAAAATTGTAGACCTTCACAAGTCTGGTTCATCCTTGGGAGCAATTTCCAAACGCCTGAAGGTACCACGTTCATCTGTACAAACAATAGTACGCAAGTAGAAACACCATGGAACCACGCAGCCGTCATACCGCTCAGGAAGGAGATGCGTTCTGTCTCCTAGAGATGTACGTACTTTGGTGCGAAAAGTGCAAATCAATCACAGAACAACAGCAAAGGACCTTGTGAATATGCTGTAGGAAACAGGTACAAAATGATCTATATCCACAGTAAAACGAGTCCTATATCAACATAACCTGAAAGGCCGCACAGCAAGAAAGAAGCCACTGCTCCAAAACCGCCATAAATAAAACAGACTACGGTTTGCAACTGCACATGGGGACAAAAATCGTACTTTTTGGAGAAATATCCTCTGGTCTGATAAAACAAAAATAGACCTGTTTGGCCATAATGACCATCATTATGTTTGGAGGAAAAAGGGGGAGGCTTGCAAGCCGACGAACACCATCCCAACCGTGAAGCACGGGAGTGGCAGCATCATGTTGTGGGGGTGCTTTGCTGCAAGAGGGACTGGTGCGCTTCACAAAATAGATGGCGCCATGAGGAAGGAAAATGATGTGGATATATTGAAGCAACATCTCAAGACATCAGTCAGGAAGTTAAAGCTTGGTCGCAAATGGGTCTTCCAAATGGACAATGACCCCAAGCATACTTCCAAAGTTGTGGCAAAATGGCTTAAGGACAACAAAGTCAAGGTATTGGAGTGGCCATCACAAAGCCCTGACCTCAATCCTATAGAACATTTGTGGGCAGAACTGAAAAAGCGTGTGTGAGCAAGAAGGCCTACAAACCTTATTCAGATACACCAGCTTTGTCAGGAGGAATGGGCCAAAATTCACCCAACTTATTGTGGGAAGCTTGCGGAAGGCTAACCGAAACGTTTGACCCAAGTGAAACAATTTAAAGGCAATGCTACCAAATAGTAATTGAATGTATGTACACTTCTGACGCGCTGGGAATGTGATGAAAAAAATAAAAGCTGAAATAAATCATTCTCTCTACTATTATTCTGACATTTCACATTCTTAAAATAAAGTAGTGATCCTAACTGTCCTAAAACAGAGAATTTTTACTAGGATTAAATGTCAAGAATTTTGAAAAAAATTGTTCAAATGTATTTGGCTAAGGTGTATGTTAACTTCCGACTTAAACTTGACATATTACCTCAATTACCTCGACTAACCGGTGCCCCCGCACATTGACTCTGTACCGGTATCCCCTGTATATTGCCTCTGCTTGTTATTTTACTGCTGCTGTTTTATTATTTGTTATTTTTATTTTAAATGTTAAAATTTTTACCTAGCTATTTTTTAATTCACCCTTATTTTTTTATAATTTTGATTAACTTCTTAAAGCGTTGTTGGTTAAGGCATTGTGACAAATTCAATTTGATTTGATTTGATCTACAATATTATCCTTGTGTCTTATAAGGTTTTAAAAAGGGCCAGGACTCACTTGATTGTGATTTGCAATTGTAGAAGCACTGAGAAAGCTAAAGCTGAAATGTATATCAGTGTGAAGTCTATTAAAGGTAGACTCAGCAATATGACGAAGATGCAGAAAGTAAACAATATAGTGCGTCCATTTTCAACCCGTGCACATGCTCAGATACTGTGTGACTGTGTGAGAGAAAAGTATTGTTATATTGCTCATCTCAATATCTCAGGTGCTGCTCGCGGCAAGGGCATTTTTCTGAGTCTACCTTTAAGGAATGGCTATGAAAATACAATTATAGTGTGTGTGTGTGTGTTTATAGGAATCAATAGACTCTAAAGGGTTCTTGTTTGCAGACATAAGTGATTCTGCTCTCAGAGAACAAGATGACACTAGAGTTAATTAAACATAGCTCAATTGAGTAAGAGAGAGAGAGAGAGAGAAAGAGAGAGAGGGGGAGAGAGAGAGAGAAAGATAAAGACAGAGGTAGAGAGAGTATATGGGGGAGAGCAATGTGAAGAGAGAGAGCGAGAGAACATCTAATATGTGGAAGGAAGGGAGGTGAAGAGACATAGTGGAAGATAGACAGAGTGGTAAAAAATATAATATTGGGGACTGTATATTTGGGAGAACACACCTAAAGCAAAAGTGACAGGATGGGACTATAGCACTAATGTGTTCAAATGACTGTATTTAGATACTTAGAGGCAGTAAACACACACACACACACACACACACACACACGGTGGCGTGTGTGTGCGCATGCATGTGCATGTGTTGTTATGTATGATGCTCTCTCGCTGTGTTCCAGTGCTAGTTCATAATCTGTGGTGAAACACTGACTTTGCCCTAAATGGCACCCTATTCCCTTTATAGTGCACAACTTTTGACCTGGGCCCATAAGTTTCATGGTCAAAAGTAGTGCACTATTTAGGCAACGGGGTGCCATTTGGGAGACACACCTCCAATATCGCTTAATCACTTGATGAGCAGATGCTTGTCTCCGTGGCAACATCTCTTACATGCCGTGACCCATTTAAGTGACAATATATTTATTTATATACCGTACGTACTGCTTCGTATACAGTCACCTCCAAAATTATTGACACCCTTGTTAAAGAAAAGCAAAAAATACTGTATAAAATCATAAATATAAATTCTGAGCTGAATTGTCCACTCAAAACTTTTACAATTATTTTAGTTTATGCTAATACAATTGCTTGGAGAAAAATATGTTGTTTAACAAGTAATAAAACAAATCTAAAAATGATTCAAATCTAAAAATTATTGGCACCCTTGTTTTCAATACTTTGTGCACCCTCCCCTTACTTGTATAACGACACTGAGACTTTTTCTAAAATGTTTTATGATATTGGAGAACACATCGGGAGGGTTGGTTCTTAGTCGATTCATCCATACAGAATCTTTCCAGATTCTCGATATCCTTCGGAGTGCGCTTATGGACTGGCCTCTTCAATTCCAACCATAGGTTTTCAAAAGGGTTCAAGTCCGGAGACTGAGATGGTCATTGCAAAATGGACATGTTGTGGTCAATTAACAATTTCTTTGTGGATGTTGATGTGTGCTTGGGGTCAGTGTCTTGCTGGAAGAACCACTTGCAGCCAAGTTTCAGCCTCCTGGCAGAGGCAACAAGGTTTTTATGTCCTCCTAAGTGGTAGAATTCATGATGACTTTGACCTTAACGAGGGCCTCAGGACCAGTGGAAGCAAAACAGCCACATAACATCAAAGATCCACCACCATATTTTACAATAGGTATGAGGTTATTTTCTGTATATGAATCCTTCGTTCGAGGCCAAACCCACCACTGGTGTGCATGGCCAAACAGCTCTATTTTAGTCTCATCTGACCATAGCTGTCACGCCCTGACCATAGAGAGCTGTTTATTCTCTGTTGGTTGGGGTGTGATAGTGACTAGGGTGGGTCATCTAGGTGATCAATGGTTTATGTTGGCCTGGTATGGATTCCAATCAGAGACAGCTGTTTATCGTTGTCTCTGATTGGGGATCATATTTAGGCAGCCATTTCCTCATTGTGCTTTGTGGGATCTTGTCTACAGATAGTTGCCTGTGTGCACACCAGTAGCGTCACGTTTCGTTTCTGCTTTTTTGTTTTGTTTTGTTTTTGTTTGGTGAGTTTCTATTAATTAAAAGATGTGGAACTCTACGCACGCTGCGCCTTGGTCCGATCATTATGACCAACGTGACAATAGCACCTAGTTCCAATCCAAGTGCTAATGCCGTTCAACAAATTCCAGGCGTTAACATTTTTTGGTTGCTCTCAATGAAGGCCTTTTTTATGGCAACCCTTCCAAATAGTATATTGGCATGGAAATTGTATCTAATTGTATATTTGGAGAGTTGGTGACCCCAAGATGTGGCCCTTGGAATTTATTTTGCCTGCTAAACCATCTTCCTCCGAAAATAAACACTTGGGTCCTCTACCGGGTAAGTTTAATGCGTTTAAACTTTCGTAGTTGTTGCCATAATAGTGGTAAGTGTTATATTTGGGTTTTCAATTGTTATTTTTGTACCCATGTCTGATTTATGAAAGTCTAAAAAACATTTTTACCCCAGTGAAACAGGAAGCCATGGATGGCCACAATACAAGAGTTGTCTAGTCATTAGAATTTCCTGAATTAATATTTTGAGCTTGACAAATCTGAACTTAATGTTGAGTCTGTTTATTCCAAATAACTGCATATAGCGTCAGAAGCCAACCGCATCTGTCCAGAGCCTGGATGTGCCCACTTTAGATGCAATGTTGAAATCACATGCTTCCTGTAGTTGTTGATCAGTCTCTTACATCGACATGGGTCCCATTACGCCTAGCGAAAACCAAACACAGCATTCCACATTAAGAGTCTCAACAGTCAAGCATGGTGGTGGTAGTATGATGGTTTGGGGATTCTTTGCTGCCTCAGGAACTGGACGACGTGCCTTAATAGAAGGAACCATGAATTCTGCTAGTGATTCTCTCTATCAGAGAATTCAACAGGAGAATGTCAGGCAATCTGTCTGTGAGCTGAAGCTGAAGCGCAGCTGGGTCATGCAGCAAGACAATGATCCAAAACACACAATCAAGTCTATAGTTGTGGCATAAAGTTTTGAGAATGACACATATTAATTTTCACAAAGTTTGCTGCTTCAGTGTCTTTAGATATTTTGGTCAGATGTTACTATGGAACACTGAAGTATAATTACAAGCATTTCATAAGTGTCAAAGGCTTTTATTGACAATTCCATGAAGTTACATGATGAGGAACATCCTAACCCTTCAGCTGCGCTACACGATGAACAAAATCCGAACAATTCAGCTATGCTACATGATGAGGAACATCCTAACCCTTCAGATACACTACATGATGAGGAACATCCTAACCCTTCAGCTGCGCTACATGATGAGGAACATCCTAACCCTTCAGCTACACTACATGATGAGGAACATCCTAACCCTTCAGCTACACTACATGATGAGGAACATCCTAACCACTCAGCTATGCTACATGATGAAAAACATACTAACCCTTAAGCTATGCTACATGATGAGGAACATCCTAACCCTTCAGCATTGCTAAATGATGAGGAACATCCTAACCCTTAGCTATGCTACATGATGAGGAACATACTAACCCTTCAGCATTGCTAAATGATGAGGAACATCCTAACCCTTCAGCTACGCTACATGATGAGGAACATCCTAACCCTTCATCTGTCCTACATGATGAGGAACATCCTAACCCTTCATCTGTCCTACATGATGAGGAACATACTAACCCTTCAGCTACACTACATGATGAGGAACATCCTAACCCTTCATCTGTCCTACATAATGAGGAACATCCTAACCCTTCAGCTACACTTCATGATGAAGAACATCCTAACCCTTCATCTGTGCTACATGATGAGGGACATCCTAACAATTCAGCTATGCTACATGATGAAGAACATCCTAACCCTTCAGCTACACTACATGATGAGGAACATCCTAACCCGTCAGCTACGCTACATGAAGAACATCCTAACCCTTCAGCTACACTACATGATGAGGAACATACTAACACTTCAGCTACGCTACATGAGGAACATCCTAACCCACCAGCTACACTACATGATGAGGAACATCCTAACCCTTCAGATATGTTACATGATGAGGAAAGGACTAAGCCTTCAGCTACGCTACATAATGAGGAACATCCTAACCCTTTAGCGATGCTACATGATGAAGAACATCCTAACCCTTCAGCTACACTACATGAGGAACATCCTAACCCTTCAGCTACGCTACATGAGGAACATCCTAACCCTTCAGCTACACTACATGAGGAACATCCTAACCCTTCAGCTACACTACATGAGGAACATCCTAACCCTTCAGCTACGCTACATGAGGAACATCCTAACCCTTCAGCTACACTACATGAAGAGGAACGCCCTAACCCTTCAGCTACACTACATAATGAGGAACATCCTAACCTTACAGCTTTGCAACATGATGAGGAACATCCTAAACCGTCAACTGTGCTACATGATGAGGAATATCCTAACCCCTCAGCTATGCTACATGAAGACCATCCTAACCCTTCATTTATGTTACATGATGAGGAAAGGCCTAACCCCTCAGCTATGCTACATGATGAGGAACATCCTAACCCTTCAGCTACACTACATGATGAGGAACATCCTAACCCTTCAGCTACACTACATGATGAGGAACATCCTAAACCTTCAGCTAAACTACATGATGAGGAACATCCTAACGGCCATGGTCTCATCAGAGAGAAACTGGAGATACTCTGCTTGGTTGGTAGTGGGACAGGAGGGACGAGTGAGTCTGTGTGGGTTGTTGGCACTGTGTGGGAAAACATGAAATACAATGCAATGTCATATTCCTGTATACACCCCACTGTATCCTGTGCATATGCCAAAGAGACATTGATTTTGATTAGATAACGTAATATTGATGGAATATTAGTAAATTATAGTGAGAACGTACACACCGTTTATGAATTCAACCATCAATTCACCATCAATGCTCTGTTGACTACAGCGAAGCGTGACAACAGTGTCCTTTACATACACAGGAACTGGTGTTGTGCTCATAGTCCACCAATATGTCATGCAGATGAGCCATTGTTTACTTGAATGACCACGCTGGATATTCATTCAGTCGTTCTGGTGGGTAGTTCCCACTAGGTAGGAATCAATGGTGCCGACAGAGAGGGTCGCCTCGCTTCTAGGAAACTATGCAGTATTTTGTTTTTTTATGTATTATTTCTTACATTGTTAGCCCAAAAAATATTTATTATTATTATTACATACTTACATACAGCCAGGAAGAACTATTGGATATCAGAGCGATGTCAACTTTACGACCAGGAATACAACTTTCCGGAAGCAGATCCTTTGTTCACACCAACACCCAGGGCATTTGATCTGATTCCAGAGGCCGCGACCAAAGCCTGTGTGAAAGTATTTGCCCTCTTAAAGTCAATTACTGATTGTGCCACCTTTAGCTGCAATGACTAAAACGCTTCCTACCGTTGTTGATCAGTCTCTCACGTCACTGTGAGGGATTTTTGGCCCACTTTTGCATGCAGAACTGTTGTAACTGAGCAACATTTTGTGGTTTTCAAGCATGAACTGCTTGTTTCAAGTCCTGCCACAATATCTCAATTGTGATTAGGTCTGGACTTTGAATAGGCCATTCCCCCCAAACAATGTTGCTTTTAGCCATTTTCAAATACAGTCGTGGCGAAAGGTTTTGAAAATGCCACAACTATTAATTTTCACAAAGTCTGCTGCCTCAGTTTGTATGATGGCAATTTGCATATACTCCAGAATGTTATGAAGAGTGATCAGATGAATTGCAATTAATTGCCATGCAAATGAACTGAATCCCCCAAAAACAATTCCACTGCTTTTCAGCCCTGCCACAAAAGGACCAGCTGACATCATGTCAGTGATTCTCTCGTTAACACAGGTGTGAGTGTTGATGAGGACAAGGCTTTAGATCACTCTGTCATGCTGATTGAGTTCGAATAACAGACTGGAAGCTTCAAAAGGAGGGTGGTGCTTGGAATCATTGTTCTTCCTCTGTCAATCATGGTTACCTGCAAGGAAACACGTGCCGTCATCATTGCTTTGCACAAAAAGGGCTTCACAGGCAAGGATATTGCTGCCAGTAAGATTGCACCTAAATCAACCATTTATCGGATCATCAAGAACTTCAAGGAGAGCTGTTTAATTGTTGTGAAAAAGGCTTCAGGGCGCCCAAGAAAGTCCAGCAAGCGCCAGGACCGTCTCCTAAAGTTGATTCAGCTGCGGGATCGGGGCACCACAAGTACAGAGCTTGCTCAGGAATGGCAGCAGGCAGGTATGAGTGCATCTGCACGCACAGTGAGGCGAAGACTTTTGGAGGATGGCCTGGTGTCAAGAAGGGCAGCAAAGAAGCCACTTCTCTCCAGGAAAAACATCAGGGACAGACTGATATTCTGCAAAAGGTACAGGGATTGGACTGCTGAGGACTGGGGGAAAGTCATTTTCTCTGATGAATCCCCTTTCCGATTGTTTGGGGCATCTGGAAAAAAGCTTGTCCGGAGAAGTCAAGGTGAGCTCTACCATCAGTCCTGTGTCATGCCAAAAGTAAAGCATCCTGAGACAAATCATGTTTGGGGTTGCTTCTCAGCCAAGGGAGTGGGCTCATTCACAGTTTTGCCTAAGAACACAGCCATGAATAAAGAATGCCAACACATCCTCCGAAAGCAACTTCTCCCAACCATCCAGGAACAGTTTGGTTACATAAGGCAAAAGTGATAACTAAGTGGCGCGGGGAACAAAACATCGATATTTTGGGTCCATGGCCAGGAAACTCCCCAGACCTTTATCCCATTGAGAACTTGTGGTCAATCCTCAAGAGGCGGGTGACATACAAAAAGCAACAAATTATGACAAACTGCAAGCATTGATTATGCAAGAATGGGCTGCCATCAGTCAGGATGAGGCCCAGAAGTTAATTGACAGCATGCCAGGGCGGATTGCAGAGGTCTTGAAAAAGAAGGGTCAACACTGCAAATATTGACTCTTTGCATCAACTTAGTGTAGCTGAAGGGTTAGGATGTTCCTCATCGTGTAGTGTAGATGAAAGGTTAGGATGTTCCTCATCATGTAGCGTAGATAAGGGGTTAGGATTTTCCTCATCTATAGCTGACTTTGTTTCCTCCATCCAAAAGGTCCAAGCTATCCTGTACATTATAGGTTGACATTTGGAAAACATGAAACAAATTCTTACTTCAATAGTACATGATACAATGCGATGTAAAATTCTCATATACACCCCACTGTATCCTGTGCATATGCCAAATAAACATTGATTTTGATTTGATAACGTAATATTGATGGAATATCAGTACATTATAGTGAACGTATGCACCGTTTATGAATTCAACCACCTTGTTTTACAGATTTTGTCAGTACGTCCAATTGCACCACGTGTAACCATGCCAGCCCAGGTCCTTTACATCCGGCTTCTTCACCTGCGAGACCGTCTGAGACCAGCCACCCGGACAGCAGATGAAACTGTGGGTTTGCACAACCAAATAATTTCTGAACAAACTGTCAGAAACCATCTCAGGGAAGCTCATCTTTATAAGCTTTATTTAACTAGGCAAGTCAGTTAAGAACATTCTTATTATCAATGACAGCCTAGGAACTGTGGGTTAACTGCCTTGTTCAGGGGCAGAACGACAGATTTTGACCTTGTCAGCTCGGAGATTTGATCTTGCAACCTTCCGGTTACTAGTCCAACGCTCTAACCACTAGGCTACCTGCTCATCATCCTCACCAGGGTCTTGACCTGACTGCAGTTTGTCATCGTAACCAACTTCAGTGGGCAAATGCTCAACTTCTATGGCCACTGGCACGCTGAACAAGTGTTCTGTTCACGGATGAATCCTGGTTTCAACGATACCGGGCAAATGGCAGACCGTGTGTTTGGGGTCGTGTGTGCGAGCGGTTTGCTAATGTCAACATTGTGAACAGAGTGCCCCGTGGTAGCATTGGGGTTATGGTATGGGCAGGCAAACACAATTGCATTTTATCGATGGCAATTTGACTGCACAGAGATACCATGACAAGATCCTGAGGCCCAATGTCATGCCATTCATCATCCGCCATCACCAAATGTTTCAGCATGATAATGCACAGCCCCATGTCGCAAGGATCTATACACACTTCCTGGAAGCTAAAAATGTCCCAGTTCTTCCATGGCCTGCACATTCACCAGACATGTCATGCATTGAACATGTTTGGGATGCTTTGGGTCGACGAGTACGACAGCGTGTTACAGTTCCCGCCAAAATCCAGCAACTTCACACAGCCGTTGAAGAGGAGTGGAACAACATTCCACAGGCCACAATAAACAGCCTGATCAACTCTATGCGAATCATATGTGTCGTGCTGCATGAGGCCAATGGTGGTCACACCAGATACTGACTGGTTTTCTGATCCACGCCCCTACCTTCATTTTTAAGGTGTTTATGACTAGCAGATGCATACTTGTATTCCCAGTCATTTGAAATCCATAGATTAGTACCTAATGCAGTTTTTTTTCAATTGACTGATTTCCTTATATTAAATCTAATTCAGTACAATCTTCGAAATTGTTTCATGTTGCATTTATATTTTTGTTCAGTGTAATTCCGTTGTTTATCCAGGTTCTGGATTGGTCATGAACAGTCTTTTTCTCACTTATTTTTCTCTTTCGGGATGGAGTTAATTCAGACCCAAGACCTGAGAATGATGGTTGTTTCTTTTTTCCCTGCTACAAGGACAGTTTATTCAAATGAAATGAAATCAAATTGTATTGGTCACATACACATATTTAGCAGATGTTATTGTGGGTGTAGCGAAATACTTGTGTTCCTAGCTCCAACAGCGCAGTAGTACCTATCAATTCAAAATTGTTTATTTGCAAACAACTTAGCTAGTTATTGGCTTCATCTGCTATGTGTTTGTTTCTGGCTGGAGAGATTCCTCTCCTGCTCCAGGGCCATGACAGCAGGGTAATTGAAGTAGGCAGTATTTAACGCAAAGACACACCTTGCCCAGAAGGCCAGCCTAAGTTGGCTCAGGGCTCAACCCCCTTGTTTTCATTCACATTGAAAACCAACAACCTGCAGATTCCTGCTTTAACTATGTTAAAAATCAAGAGACACACTTCAGCACAGAAATTAGTCTTCCAGCTATGCAGTTGAACATAGTGCATCTGTAGTGGACGTAATGTGCCTTGCCAAACACGCGGGGGGCCATACCATCATTAGCCTGTACCACCGTGGTAACAACCACTGAAGCACGGGTCACAAGGGGAGCTATCTGGCAAAACCATCACAAACCACTGGACTCCACTGATACACATCATCAAAGACTGTGTGGTGTCTGTGTGTGTGGTGTCTGTTTGTGTTTGTGTGCGTGTGCGTGTGTGGGTGTGTGTGTACATCCCAGTGAAAGGGTAATGAGGACTACTGTAGTTGGGCTCATTTAGACAGTCAGGTTCCAGTAGCAGAGACAAGCAAGAGCACCTAAACCTCACAGTGCGCACGCACACACACACACACACACACATACATACAATCCTTAAACCATGGCCTATTAAAATAAGCCAACTCCTAAACATAAAACATTCCTCAGTTTGTGTCTCTGTCACAAACCAACAAAACCCTTCATGCAGCTAGATTCTTCAAATTTTTACATCCCTAAGTCCACATCACAGTGAGATTAACAGGAGCTATGAGTCCCAGGGCAACAAAGTCCTGTCCCAGAGTCAACATCAGCCCAGAGTCTTACTCTAAAGCCAGGGACAAAGCCAAACACCATAGCCTATTACCATAGCAGAGAGAGAGAGAGAAACTCACAGTGCCAGAGCTCCACAGCTTCAAACCTGACAACCCTAAGCCCAAACCATGCCCTATTCACGGAGCCAATGATAAAGCCAAGAAGTTCAACCCCTCAACCCACCATGCCAAACCACAGCTTGTGTCAGATCCCAGGACCTGATAACATCTTCATGTTCCAGACAGTACATGTGGTGTTCTGCCAAAATCAAACCAAAGAATGGCAGAGCCTTCTAACCTCCACTTCAGAGCCCTGGCTTTTGTGTATTCACCAGGCCTTGCTCCACAACCAGGGTTCACACACGCACACATATATACGCTCACACTTGCGCATGCACACACACACACACACACACACACACACACACACACACACACACACACACACACACACACACACCGTGACAGGATTTGAAGCCTTTGTCAGATTAATAGACACTCTCTCTGTGGTCAATAAGCGCTTTGGGGTGTTCCCAAAAGGCTCCAGTATTGTGTGTTTGTGTGTGTGTGTGCGTGTGTGTGTCACTTCCCTCTCCCCTCACTGCCATCTTAAAGGCCTCAAGGGCCAACCCATCCCCAACGATGTACTCTAACTTTCCTACCCAGATATCGATACCTCCGGGGTCAGACAGATATGCTTGACAGAGCACACTGTGTAATGAGAGAAAGGAGGGTGTATGTGTGTGCGTGCATGTGTGTGTGTGTGTGCTTGCATGCATGCGTGGGTGGGTGTGTGTGGATGGTATGGAGTTATCACTGATGTCTCTGGCAACCAGCTCTTTAGAACGTCTTCATGTCTGCATGCAAGTAAGTACTTTTTCTCCATTATTATGAAGAGGGAGATTGAGAGAGTTCAAGGGAGCGAGAGAAAGAGAGAGAGAGAGAAAGGGATGGAGAGAGAAGAGAGAAATCAGTATCTGTGCATGCATAGCCATGTACTTTCCAGCTATTGCCTACACCAGCCATAAAGCTTTACAATGCAGACACACACATTAATAAATACATAAAAGGATAAATATGTGAATAAAATACCCATGCAGGCTTTTCTACATAAACACACACACACACACACACACACACACACACACACACACACACACACACACACACACACACACACACACACACACACACACACACACACACAGTAAGGGATTTATGAAGGTATCAGCCATTCTCAGCCCACTGTCACACACCAGTAGTTACCAGGCTTGGATTTAAGACCTCTTTTCTTATTCTTTCTGTTTCTCTCTCCTTTTTTACGACCTTCCTTTCTCTATTTATTCATTTACCTCATGTTCACTTCCTACCCATCTCTCTCTCTCCCTCTCTCTCTCCTTTCTCACTTCCCTATATCTCTGTCTTCTCCTCTCTGTCTTCTCCTCTCTGCAGTTGTAGTAGTACATTTTAATGTGATAGTAAAGTATTCATAGAGAATAGTGGTGTTGGAAAATGTCTATATTATCCCTAATAAAAAGCTGAATATCTACATTCTTAACACACACAGTTACAAACACTCACACCCAGCCAGGTCTCGTCAGACATCTCATTCCAAAATCATAGGCATTAATATGGAGTTGGTCCCCCCTTTGCTCCTGTAACAGCCTCCACTCTTCTGGGAAGGCTTTCCACTAGATGTCGGAACATTGCTGCAGGGACTTTCTTCCATTCAGCCACAAGAGTATTAGTGAGGTCGGACACTGATGTTGGGCGATTAGACCTTGCTCGAAGTCTGCATTCAAATTCATGCCCAAGGTGTTCGATGGGTTTGAGGTCAGGGCTCTGTGCAGGCCAGTCAAGTTCTTCTACACCAATCTCGACAAACCATTTCTGTATGGACCTCAATTTGTGCACTGGGGCATTGTCATGCTGAAACAGGAAAAGGCCTTCCCCAAACTGTTGCCACAAAGTTGGAAGCACAGAATTGTCTAGAATATCATTGTATGCTGTAGCGTTAAGATTACCCTTAACTGGAACTAAGGGGCCGAGCCAGAACCATGAAAAACAGCCCCTGACAATTATTGATGTTTTATATATATATTGATGTTTTATATATATATACAAACATATATATATATTTTCCTGGAATCCGCCAAACCCAGATCCGTCCGTAGGACTGATTCATCACTCCAGAGAATGCATTTCCACTGCTCCAGGGAACAATGGCGGCGAGCTTTACACCACTCTAGCCGACGCCTGGCATTGCGCATGGTGATCTTAGTTTTGTGTGCGGCTGCTCTGCCATGGAAACCCATTTCATGAAGCTCCCGACAGACAGTTCTTGTGCTGACATGGCTTCCAGAGGCAGTTTGGAACTCGGTAGAAAGTGTTGCAATCGAGGACAGACGATTTTTCCGCTACGTGCTTCAGCATTCGGTGGTCCTGTCCTGTGAACTTGTGTAGCCTACCACTTCGCGGCTAAGCTGTTGTTGCTCTTAGATGTTTCCACTTCACAATAACAGCACTTACAGTTGACCCGGGCAGCTCTAGCAGGGCAGAAATGGACTTGTTGGAAAAGTGTCATCATATGACAGCGCCACTCTGAAAGTCTCTGAGCTCTTCAGTAAGGCCATTCTACTGCCAATGTCTGTCTATAGAGATTGCATGGCTGTGTGTTCGATTTCATGTGCCTGTCAGCAACGGGTTTGGCTGAAATTGCCAAATCCACAAATGTGAAAGGGTGTCCAGAGACTTTTGTATATATAGTGTAGTTACAAACCTCGACACACCACCATACACCACAAGGTCACATTCAAATATATATATATATAACACATCACAATAACAGTTTCAAGTTATTCTAAAGTTTTAGTCACACACGCACATGTGCATGTGCACACACACACTCAAACACACACCCACACACACACACTCACATCTTCCAGACTGATGCTGTGTTGGGAGAGTCAGTATCGATCGACAAGCGTCAGCATGTCCTCTATAACAAGCACACTGCAGTATTGCTGTCAGATAGAGGTGTGTCTGTGTGTGTGCGTGTAAATGGACATGTTTAACTATACTTGTGGGGACCAGAAGACCCCACAAGAATAGTATACAAACAAACATTTGACCAACTGGGGACCTTTTTTAGTCCTCACAAGGTCAAATGCTATTTCTAGAGGGGTAAGGATATAATTAGTGTTAGGGTCAAAATTAGGTCTAGGGTTAGGAGCTTGGGTTAATTTTAGGGTTAAGAGCTAGGGATATGTTTAGGGTTAGGTTTTCGGGTTAAGGTTAAAGTTAAGGTTTATGGTAAGGGTATGGTTTAGGGTTAGGGGTTATGGAAAATAGGATTTTGAATGAACAGAACTGTGTCCCCCCACAAAAGGTTAGTTGTACAAGACGGTGTGTGTGTGTGTGTGTGTGTGTGTGTGTGTGTGTGTGTGTGTATAGCATAATATGTCTGGTATACACAGCAATATTATTGTCCTCTATCGATACACCATCTCTTTCTGTCTAAGGAAAGTAATGTTACCTTTCAAGTTTTATTAGTCGTATGTATGTATTAGTCCTCTATTTTATGCAACACCCAAAGCCTGTGTGAAAGTATTTGCCCTCTTAAAGTCAATTACTGATTGTGCCACCTTTAGCTGCAATGACTAAAACGCTTCCTACCGTTGTTGATCAGTCTCTCACGTCACTGTGGGGGATTTTTGGCCCACTTTTGCATGCAGAACTGTTGTAACTCAGCAACATTTTGGGGTTTTCAAGCATGAACTGATTGTTTCAAGTCCTGCCACAATATCTCAATTGGGATTAGGTCTGGACTTTGAATAGGCTATTCCCCCCAAACAATGTTGCTTTTAGCCATTTTCAAATACAGTCGTGGCGAAAGGTTTTGAGAATGCCACAAATATGAATTTTCACAAAGTCTGCTGCCTCAGTTTGTATGATGGCAATTTGCATATACTCCAGAATGTTATGAAGAGTGATCAGATGAATTGCAATTAATTGCCATGCAAATGAACTGAATCCCCCAAAAATATTTCCACTGCTTTTCAGCCCTGCCACAAAAGGACCAGCTGACATCATGTCAGTGATTCTCTCGTTAAAACAGGTGTGAGTGTTGATGAGGACAAGGCTTTAGATCACTCTGTCATGCTGATTGAGTTCGAATAAAAGACTGGAAGCTGCAAAAGGAGGGTGGTGCTTGGAATCATTGTTCTTCCTCTGTCATCCATTGTTACCTGCAAGGAAAAACGTGCCATCATCATTGCTTTGCACAAAAAGGGCTTCACAGGCAAGGATATTGCTGCCAGTAAGATTGCACCTAAATCAACCGTTTATCGGATCATCAAGAACTTCAAGGAGAGCAGTTAAATTGTTGTGAAGAAGGCTTCAGGGCGCACAAGAAAGTCCAGCAAGCGCCAGGACCGTCTCCTAAAGTTGATTCAGCTGCGGGATCGGGGCACCACCAGTACAGAGCTTGCTCAGGAATGGCAGCAGGCAGGTATGAGTGCATCTGCACGCACAGTGAGGCGAAGACTTTTGGAGGATGGCCTGGTGTCAAGAAGGGCAGCAAAGAAGCCACTTCTCTCCAGGAAAAACATCAGGGACAGACTGATATTCTGCAAAAGGTACAGGGATTGGACTGCTGAGGACTGGGGGAAAGTCATTTTCTCTGATGAATCCCCTTTCCGATTGTTTGGGGCACCCGGAAAAAAGCTTGTCCGTAGAAGACAAGGTGAGTGCCACTATCAGTCCTGTGTCATGCCAACAGTAAAGCATCCTGAGACCATTCATGTGTGGGGTTGCTTCTCAGCCAAGGGAGTGGGCTCACTCACAATTTTGCCTAAGAACACAGCCATGAATAAAGAATGGTACCAACACATCCTCCGAGAGCAACTTCTCCCAACCATCCAGGAGTAGTTTGGTGACGAACAACTCCTTTTCCAGCATGATGGAGCACCTTGCCATAAGGCAAAATTGATAACTAAGTGGTGCGGGGAACAAAATATCGATATTTTGGGTCCATGGCCAGGAAACTCCCCAGACCTTTATCCCATTGAGAACGTGTGGTCAATCCTCAAGAGGAGGGTGGACAAACAAAAACCCACAAATTCTGACAAACTGCAAGTATGGATTATGCAAGATTGGGCTGCCATCAGTCAGGATGTGGCCCAGAAGTTAATTGACAGCATGCCAGGGCAGATTGCAGAGGTCTTGAAAAAGAAGGGTCAACATTGCAAATATTGACTCTTTGCATCAACTTCATGTAATTGTCAATAAAAGCCTTTGACACTTATGAAATGCTTGTAATTATACTTCAGTATTCCATAGTAACATCTGTCAAAAATATCTAAAGACACTGAAGCAGCAAACTTTGTGAAAATGTATATTTCTGTCATTCTCAAAACTTTTGGCCACGACTGTACATTGTCCAACAAAATGTCTAATTGCAGGTTCCTTCTCAACAATGCAACAACAATAATAAATAGTACAAAATAAGAACATGAAGATAAAATAAATGTTAGTGGAATAGAATAAGCATTTTAGCATAATTATAATAAAGGAAGGCACAATTTATAGTCTAATACAGTGATCGCCAAACATTTCTGTAAAAAACCCAACGATAAAACCCTGTGTTCCTATTTTTTTTATTAGTCTCGGGCTGTTGATGGTAGGTGCAGCTAATTCAGCTGCCCTGCGCACCAGGTAGGCAAACTGTTGCCATTTCATGTGTCTGAAGGTAAAAACTCCGCCTTCCCAGTGGGCATGGAGAGGAAATCAAGTGCACTATGCTACCACTGGCCAATCAGATTGCTCAAAATGCCCAGTAGCGTAGCAGGCATAAAAGAAAGCTACGGCCAAATTGATACTGTGAGATTAAAACAATTTTAAGACCATGACTAGAGAGAGACTGTCAACGAATACAGCAAAGAACTGCTGTTTTTATGAGTGACTTCATGTTTAAGTTCTTACTCAGCACTGTCTACACTTTGTATTCAACAGTTGTATAAGCCATAAAATGCGCGTTCTTCCTATTTCCACTCAGCGCTACAACAAGCACTGCAGCAGTAATGAATGAGTAGGAAAGTGTATCTAAAGGCTTGAGTTGTTGTTATTATTAGCAGCTTTGGTCTTTTTTAATATCAAGGAATATTTCACGTTCTCTGTTCATAGGAGTAACAACATGAATTTGTGCATGAGGCAGAAATAATGCGGTGCGACTTGAGTTTTTGCCATCAGCTTGAAGACGGTGTCCATTTTTGGTCAGTGTCAGTGGAGGAAAGGGAGAGCGGAGGGATGTTGAGAGACGGACTCTCAGTCCGCTGAGACTGACCATCAGATGCAGGCACCATCAGCCCAGTAAAATAAAATGTGAATTATTTTAATGTATCCTCACTCAGCTATGTCTCACAAGTAATACAACAATGGATCTATTACCGGTGTGATCATATAGCATTACCGGTGTGATCATATAGCATTACCGGTGTGATCATATAGCATTACCGGTGTGATCATATAGCATTACCGGTGTGATCATATAGCATTACCGGTGTGATCATATTGCATTACCGGTGTGATCATATAGCATTACCGGTGTGATCATATAGCATTACCGGTGTGATCATATAACATTACCGGTGTGATCATATTGCATTACCGGTGTGATCATATTGCATTACCGGTGTGATCATATAGCATTACCGGTGTGATCATATTGCATTACCGGTGTGATCATATTGCATTACTGGTGAGATCATATAGCATTACTGGTGAGATCATATAGCATTACCGGTGTGTTCATATAGCATTACCGGTGTGATCATATAGCATTAACGGTGTGATCATATTGCATTACTGGTGAGATCATATAGCATTACCGGTGTGATCATATAGCATTACTGGTGTGATCATATTGCATTACTGGTGTGATCATATAGCATTACCGGTGTGATCATATATCATTACCGGTGTGATCATATAGCATTACCGGTGTGATCATATAGCATTACCGGTGTGATCATATAGCATTACCGGTGTGATCATATAGCATTACCGGTGGCATTACCGGTGTGATCACATAGCCTTACCGGTGTGATCACATAGCCTATCTCAAACTTTGAAATATAATTAAAAAAAATGTCCCAAACAACAATGCATTGGCAGGTAAATTCAAATTCAAAGCCAGTATGTGGTGATAATGTGTTGGGCCTATAGCTTACTGCACAAACCTCTTTGATACAGTACTGTTTTTAATTGGTTAATGTTGCATAGGCTTACACTTTTTAAGTCATGTTAATAAAAAAATCAGAGTGGTAGATCTCGGCATGCATTTTGACTCAGAAATTGATCTTGACTCAAAGGTTGGTGACCACTGGTCTAATATTTACACGTGCTGTGTGCCTTCCTCAGGCCCCGTTTTGAGTAGATGTCCTGGATGGGTTGGAGCACGGTCCCAGTGATGTACCCTGTTGCGACCTCTTGACTATAGTGGTCCTCTGTGATATGGACACAGAGGAACTTAAAACGTGTGACTCTCTCTATTATAGTACCATTGATGTGGATTGGGGCATGTTCCCTCTTCTGCTTCCTGAAGTTAACAATCAACTCCTATGTTTTCCTGACGTTGAGGGAGAGCTTGTTGTCATGACACCACAATGCCAGTTCACTTACCTCCTCCCTATAGAGGGCTTGCAGTTGCATTACAAATTGCCAAGCAACCACACCAGGCGCCGTGTTGGAAGACCAGTCAGTCTGGTAGAAGTCCTCTAATCGTCCACATGGTCATGGCTATAATAGATGCCGCTTCTTTTTGCATTTTAGCTAACCTTAAACCTTTTCCTAACAACCTAATTATCCAGTTCAAGTCCCTAGCAAGAACAAATATGAGAACAAAGATATAAAGGAGCATAATATCCAGTGCTGTCTAATTGAAGTATAATGCCTATTTCTTGGTGATGCTTTCTGTCCTCAGAAAGCTGGGAAACCCTATCTGCAGATGAAGAGGTCCCAACGAATGTCCCAATAGAATATGAGTACCTCCTTGTTTAGCATGGGTTATGTGTACCTATGTTAGCACATTTTGTATACAGAAATATAGTTTAAAAGCCACATACAATGTATAAACATATTACAACTGGAGCAGGCCAACCCTGCTGGGTATGCAGGCTTCTGTTCCAGCCCTGCACTAACACACCTGATTCAATGTATCAAACCTAACTAGTTGATAATCAAGTGTGCTATTGCGGGGCTGGAACAGAAGTCTGCTCCCCCAGTAGATCAGGGATCAGCAGAGTGATGTTGGCCACCTCTGGTATCAACTTCTACCCTACTTGTTACTAAGATGTCTGACCTTTATATATGAGTAAGCTTACTTGTACACTTTGAAACTATATGAAATATAGTGGTTTCTTTGAAGTGAAGTCTTTAAACTTGTTTAATTGTTAACATAAAAACTCTATTCAAGATGAACTAGTGCCAATGTTGATTAATCACGGATCACAATTAAGGGGAAGGGGATCTGTCTCTAATTTGTCTGTGTGTTTCTGTGTTGTATTCTCAAATGAACATTACCTTTTTTTCCATTTTAAGCTCTACAATTAATTTGATATGATTGGCACAATTTTTTCAGCATATCAGCAGTGTGATAATGTCATGCAACCCCAATGCAGCCATAGGCCTACAGTGGTTCCCCACTCCAGTCCTTGAGTACCTCAAACAGCACACATTTTGTTGTAGCCCCGGAAAAACATACTGCACCTAATTCAACTAATTGAGGGCCTGATGATTAGTTGACATGTTGAATCCGGTGTGCTTGTCCGGGGCTACAATAAAAATACGTACCGTTGGGGATATTCAAGGACCAGAGTTGGGAACCACTGGCCTATAGTATGATGGCATTAGCAATGCATAGCTTAACTCACACATTGTTTACATTTTGTTGAGCTATATGTTCTCATTTTAAAACAATACCATCAGATAATGTATATGAGGCTAATCATTATACCAGATTTTGTACATGCCTTGTGTGGACATTACATTCTTTATTGCAAATCCAACCCTTGTAATATAGGTAGTGAAATGTCTGGAAGCAGAAAATATGCAAAATGTGTTTAAATTGTAAAATAAAGAATCATTAGGTTATAAGAAATACATTTTAAGGCAAAGCAAAATAGTTTTAATTTCAACCATACAACAATATAGCCAATTTTTTATGTACAGTATCTTTACAATATCATGAACAGTATTTTACATGTTGTTCCAAATTACATTTTATACCCTCTATAGTCCGACTCGTCAGGCCTATAACTGTGGTGTCGTCAGCAAACTAGATGATGGAGTTGGAGTCGTGCAAAGCCACGAAGTCGTGTGTGAACAGGGAGTACAGCTGGGATGATGGGAGAAAAGTGTACCATGGCCGAGGGGAAGGGAGCAGGTTTTTGGAATGAAATCCCACCCGGAACTAAATCATAAAATGAAACTCAACCCTGTAGTGAAGGATGGAATGAAATCCAGCCCTGTAGTGAACGATGTAAGGAAACCCAGCCCTGTAGTGAACGATGCAAGGAAACCCAGCCCTATAGTGAAGGATGAAATGAAACCCAGCCCTGTAGTGAAGGATGAAATGAAACCCAGCCCTGTAGTGAAGGATGAAATGAAACCCAGCCCTGTAGTGAAGGATGAAATGAAACCCAGCCCTGTAGTGAAGGATGAAATGAAACCCAGCCCTGTAGTGAAGGATGAAATGAAACCCAGCCCTGTAGTGAAGGATGAAGAGTAGCCACCCATATTACAAGACAGCGAGATTCCTACAAGGAGATGCAAATTCCTACAAGGCAGGCAATGTGTCAAGTAGACTGGTTGACAAATGTGAGCGTATGTGTGTGTTTTTGGGTGTGTGATACTTAGCCAAGGACGTTGTTAGAGGGACAACAGCAAATGTTTCACCCAGTGTCGCAGTGCAGTCACACACACAACAGTGTGTGTGTGTGGGTTTGCTTGAGTCTGTGTGTGGTTCATGTTTCAAGTTTCTAGTTTCATTAGTAGTATGTACGGGATACACATGGTACACACCATCCAACGAAATGCTTACTTGCAGGTTCCTTCTCGACAATACAACAACAATAATAAATCATAAAATAGAAGAATATGAACATAAAGTAAATGGCTCAGTAGAATACAATAAACATTTTAGCATCAGTATAATATAGAAGGGCACAATTTATAGTCCAATATTTATTTGTGTATTGGGGAACGGGGTGATGGAGGGGATGGGGAAAAAGTGTATACATTGAGCAGTATAATAAGAGTCTGGTAGCAGCAAATGTGACGTGTGTGTAGAATAAATGTATAAAGTGCCTTTGGAAAGTATTCAGACCACTTGACTTTTTCCACATTTTGTTATGTTACAGCCTTATTCTAAAATGTATTAAATAGTTATTTTCCTAATCAATCTACACACAATAACTGATAACCACAAAGAAAAACAGGTTTTGAGAAAGGGAAAACTGAAATATTCAGACCCTTTACTCAGTACTTTGTTGACGCACCTTTGGCAGCGATTACAGCATCGAGTCTTCTTGGGTATGATGCTACAAGCTTGACACACCTGTATATTTGGGGAGTTGCTCCCATTCTTCTCTGCAGAAGAATTATTCTCCATTCTTCTGCTCTCATGCTCTGGCAGATATGATAGGGAGCGTTGCTGCACAGCTATTTTCAGGTCTCTCCAGAGATGTTCGATCGGGTTCAAGTCCGGGCTCTGGCTGGGCCACTCAAGGACATTCAGAGACTTGTCCCGAAGCCACTCCTGCATTGTCTTGGCTGTGTGCTTATGGTCATTATCCTGTTGGTAGGTGAACCTTCACTACAGTCTGAGGTCCTGAGCGCTCTGGAGATGATTTTCATCAAGGATCTCTCTGTACTTTGCTTCGCTCACCTTTGCCTCAATCCTGACTAGTCTCACAGTCCCTTCTGCCAAAAAACATCCCCACAGCATGATGCTGCCACCACCATGCTTCACCGTAGGGATGGTGCCAGGTTTCCTCCAGACGTGACACTTGGCATTCAGGCCAAAGAGTTCAATCTTGGTTTCATTAGACCAGATAATCTTGTTTCTCATGGTCTGAGAGTCTTCAGGTGCCTTTTGGCCAACTCCAAGGGGGCTGTCATGTGCATTTTAATAAGGAGTGGCTTCCGTCTAGCCACTCCACCATAAAGGCCTGATTGGTCGGAGTACTGCAGAGATGGTTGTCCTTCTGGAAGGTTTTCCCATCTCCACAGAGGAACTCTGGAGCTCTGTCAGAGTGACCATCGGGTTCTTGGTCACCACCCCTCCCCCGATTGCTATGTTTTGCCGGGCGGCCAGCTCTAGGAAGAGTCTTGGTGTCACGACTTCCGCCGAAGTCGGCTCCTCTCCTTGTTCGGGCGGCGTTCGGCGGTCGACGTCACCGGCTTTCTAGCCATCGGCGCTCCATTTTTTATTTATTCATTTGTTTTGTCTTGTTCCTTTCACACCTGGTTTTCATTCCCCATTCACACTACATGTATTTATTCCTCTGTTCCCCCTCATGTCTTTGTGTGAAATTGTTTGTGTGTTACGTGTTTGTACGCACTAGGCTAGCGTTCTTTATTTCCGTGTTTTTTCACAAAGCTTGTTTGTATGGTTATACATTTGATGTTTTGTGACTGTTTTGTGCGCTTTACACTTTGCCTTGTTAGCTGGAGGTTTTTGACGCAGTTGCGTCCGTCTGTACCTCTCTCCTGCCGAAATAAAGTGTGCGCCTTTCACAGTTCTCTGCTCTCCTGCACCTGACTTCACCACAAGTACGCACACGCCTGACACTTGGTGGTTCCAAACTTCTTCCATTTAGGAATGATGGAGGCCACTGTGTTCTTGGCAACTTTCAATGCTGCAGACATGTTTTGGTAACCTTCCCCAGATCTGTGCCTTGACACAATCCTGTCTCGGAGCTCTTCGGACAATTCCTTCGACCTCATTGCTTTGGTTTTTGCTTTGAAATGCACTGTCAATTGTGGGACCTTATATAGACATGTGTGTGCCTTTCCAAATCATGTCCAATCAATTGACTTTACCAAAGGTGGACTCCAATCAAGTTGTAGAAAAATCTCAAGGATGATCAATGGAAACAGGATGCACCTGAGCTCAATTTCGAGTCTCATAGTAAAGTGTCTGAAAACGTATGTAAATATGGTATTTCTGTTTTTTATTTTTTATAAAAACCTGTTTTAGCTTTGTCATTATGGGGTACTGTGTGTAGATTCCTGTTTTTATTTAATAACATTTAAAATAAGCCACATAACAAAATGTGGAAAAAGTCAAGGGGTCTGAATACTTTCTGAAGGCACTGTATGTGTGTGTGTGTGTGTTTGGGGGTAGGGGGCATGAGTAGATGCATGTGTGCTAAGGTGCATTGGCATGTCTGTGTGTATCCCTGCATGTCTGTGTGTATCCCTGCATGTCTGTGTGTATCCCTGCATGTCTGTGTGTTTTCCTGCATGTCTGTGTGTTTGTGTTTAAGAGTCACTTCACATCACAATGAGATCAAAAGCAGAGCACATAATAACTAGGCTCTTGAGACAAGTGCTTTTCAGTTGATCCTATTGGCAACGGAACATGGAAACTCTCTCTCTTTCTCCCTCTCTCTCCCCCTCTCTCCCTGTCTCTCTCTCTCCCTCCCTCTCCCTCTCCCCCCCCCCTCTCTCTCTCTCCCTTCCTCTCTCCCTCCGGCCCTTCCTAGTCAGACCTATTATGACAAACTGGTTTTAAAATAATTGCCTTAGATTTTTCAGTTTCTTTTCAGTTGATATTTCCACTCTAGGTTACGGACATTAAACCCATTCAAGTCCTGTCTACGAAACGATATGGAATTATTTTAAGAAGGCCATACCTAGGATCCTTTATCTATTTGATTTTGAATGTTAAGACCTCTTGAAGTGTACAAAAATATATATATTAAAATTATTTTATGAACAAGTATTTTGGGCTTTACTGCTATTAGCCCATACAAACACATTGAATAACATATTCACTACATGGAACAACAGACAGCCTAAAGGAAGTTTGTTCCGAATTGTCTGTCCTATATCTGAGAGATATAAGAAAAATCAGAAAAAATTTGTTATATTTTTTCATTTTTTATATATACGTATATATATTTAACACTGTATTTTGGGGTCTAAACAGTCTCCATATATACTATAATTCCATTATTTTATTGGTAATGGGGGACCTTCAGACGAGTCTTGTGAGGCCTGTGGGTGCCCTAGAGCAAATCAAGTGACTTGTACGTATTCGTGAGTCTCACCTTTCCGCAAGGGCTCATAATAGTTTGAAGCCCAAACTTTTCCGACACTACAGACAGAAGTTGGCAGATCAGCTGTACTGACTTCAGACAAGTCCGAAGACAATTGTGGAGGTCGGAGAGCATTGTTTTCGTGACAGTCTCATCTTTCCATAAAGGGGTCATAATAGTATGTAGGCTAAAGTGTTCAGACACTACAGACAAGTTTGTGAGAAGACCGATTTTCGAGGTATCTCATGGTCTGTCAAACACCCGTCTAGCTCTGTCACCTTTCACCTCAGATGCGGAAGTGTGACATAGGCGGATGCGGGGGATTGAGATGCATCCAATGCAAAACAACAGATATGACCAATCTGTGCAAAGGTGAAACTCTCAGGATTATATTCATGGGGATGTTTTTCTTATGCTAATTAGATTTCCACGGGGGCGCGGACATCAACCTTACCGGGTTAAAAATGACTGAAACCAACCGAAGTTAAACAAACTATTGTTAAAACAACAAGCAGATTCATGTTGAGTGATATGCAAATAGTGCTGTGTGTATGTGAAAGGTCATTGAGCCCCAGTGATTTAGCAGGTGGAGGTTCACAACACCCTAAACATGCGTGATGGCCACACACACACACACACACACACACACACACACACTCATGATGTGCGCAAAAACACACATCCACACACCCATGTGCGCAAAAAAACACACACACATATACACACAGAGATAAACACAAAAACACACATTATTCAGACTGTCTAACTTTTCTTGAAGGTAGGCAATGCCCCAACTCCAAAACCCACAAGCAGGTGATACGTGGTACCTTCCAATACTTCTGCATCACTGAGCATGAAGACAGGTGATACCATCTCTACTTGGACGGGAGGGAGGTGGGGAGCTTCAGATGGTCTAAAGGGAGGGATATCTTGGAAAGAGAGAGGTATGGACGAATGGGATAGGAGAAAAGGAGAAGAGAACAAATGGAGTGTGGAGAGAGGTAGAGGCAGGGATATCAGACACACACATACACATATGCATGTATAGAGACACGCGCACAAGTACACACACACACACACACACACACACACACACACACACACACACACACACACACACACACACACGGTCTGCTGTGTACTGTCATTACCCTTGGGGTAAGACTTCCTCTTCTTGTAATGATTTCTAAATACAGCCTCATCGCCCTGGGACACAGCTAATTGCAAAACAGCTGGTGATGCTGATGCACACTGACACACACACACACACACACACACACACACACACACACACACACACACACACACACACACACACACACACACACACACACACACACACACACACACACACACACACACACACACACACACACACACACACACACACACACACACACACACACACACACACACACACACACACACACACACACAACACAATATAGAAAAGGCTAGGAAGTGATAGGGAGGAGAGAGTTTCCCCCGTAGAATAATTAAATGAGTAATTTAAAAGGATTTCTACGGTTTCCCCTGTCTCTCTCTCTCCCCTCTATCCCCCAAACCCTCTACCTTTTCATATTTTCCCACCCACCTCTATCCTCCTCTTCTCTCACCTCTACCCTTTTACCTTTTCTTCTCATCTCTCTATCCTTCATTATCTTCGCCCCTCTAATTTCCTCTCCTCATCTCTTCTCTCTTTTTCCCCTCTAACATGCTGTTTTCTCGTTCACCCTGGAGAAGAGAAACATACCATAAACAACAAAGACAACAGAATTACCTCCAGAGATATGTCGCTAACTAGGGCCAGCACCAAAACAACCAGCCCCGTGGGACTGTGTGTGCGTGTGCGTGCTAGTGTGGGTGGAGAGCAGTATTTCGTCACTCCACACTAAGTTAGACCCCCCCCCCCCTCGGGACAGCAGCCCAAGCCTCCTCATACCCGGACACTGCCAGGCCTCTTTTAATGGATAGAACACACAGCTCTCTCTCTCTCTCTCTCTCTCTCTCTCTCTCTCTCTCTCTCTCTCTCTCTCTCTCTCTCTCTCTCTCTCTCTCTCTCTCTCTCTCTCTCTCTCTCTCTCTCTCTCTCTCTCTCTCTCTCTCTCTCTCTCTCTCTCTCTCTCTCTCTCTCTCTCTCTCTCTCTCTCTCTCTCTCGCGTTCTATCTATCTCTCTAACACACACACACACACAGACATGTGTGTAAATAGTGACCCTTGCCCTGGTGTGGGATTATTCTCTGAAAGAGGTTCTTAGACAGGATGTGTGAAAACTCTCTCAGATCTGTCAGAACTGTCAGTGTGAGTATGTGTGTTGTATTTAGTAGTAGTATTAGTAGTATTCATTGGAATCCCCAATTGGCAGCGGCTTCTCTTCCTCGGGTTCAAACAGGAATCAAAACACAACAACTAAAATACATAATATACATAATACAGTAACATAACACTACATACACCTACATACGACTACATAACACTACATAACACTACATCAAATCCTGCCTCTGCCTGACGGTTCAGAAACATTATATGGCTCCTGCCTTATGAGCCGTTCTGGCTCGCACAAGCCAAGGACCATTCAAGGCCACTCACCTACATAATACAATAAAGAACACATTGTAAATTACAGCTGGTGATGCTTACAATACAAAATATAGCAACATGTCTTGGTGTCTCTTCACAGTCCCAGTTGTGCCGTAAGGTGCTCTTTTATTAGGTTTCTGAATCTGTTTTTATTGCTCGCTTGAGTTACCTGGGGTGGCAGAGAGTTCCATGTGGTCATGTCTCTATTTAATACTGTTGTTTCGCAGCCTCTGTTCTGGACCTGGGGACTGTGAAGAGACCTCTGGTTGTATGTCTTGTGTTGTACCAATGCAATCATGTAGTAACCAAAAAAGTGTTAAATAAATCAAATTATATTTTATATTTTAGGTTCTTCAAAGTAGCCACCCTTTGCCTTGATGACAGCTTTGCCCACTCTTGGCATTCTCTCAACTAGCTTCACATGGAATGCTTTTCCAACTGTCTTGAAGTCTTGTTGGCTGCCTTTCCTTCACTCTGTGGTGTCCGTTACTTGAACTCTGTGAATAATTTATTTGGGCTGGATTTTCTGAGGCTGGTAACTCTAATGAACATATCCTCTGCAGCAGAGGTAACTCTGGCTTTTCCTTTCCTGTGGCGGTTCTCATGAGAGCCAGTTTCATCATTGCACTTGATGGATTTTGCGACTGCACTTGAAGAAACTTTCAAAGTTCTTGAAAAGTTCCGGGTTGACTGACCATCATGTCTTAAAGTAATGATGCACTGTTGTTTCTCTTTGCTTATTTGAGCTGTTCTGGACTTGGTCTTTTACCGAAAAGGACTATCTTCTGTACACCACCCCTAACTTGTCACAACACAACTGATTGGCTCAAACGTTTTAAGAAGGAAATACATTCCACAAATATACATTTATTAACAAGGCACACTTGTTAATTGAAATGAATTCCAGGTGACTACCTCATGAAGCTGGTTGAGAGAATGCCAAGAGTGTGCAAATCTGTCATCAAGACAAAGGGTGTTTACTTTGAAGAATCTAAAAAATAAAATATATTTTGATTTGTTGAACACTTTTTTGGTTACTACATGATTCCATACGTGATATTTCATAGTTTTGATGTCTTCACTATTATTCTACAATGTAGACCATTTAAAAAATAAATAAAAACCCTGGAATGAGTAGGTGTGTCCAAACTTTTGACTGGTACTGTATATATATTTGTACGTGTATTTAACCCCATATTTTGGACTTCATACAGTCTCCATATATACTTCCATTAATTTTTAAATGTGTACCAGTGAACCATCAGATGAGTCCTGTGAGACCTGTAGGGGTCAAAACAACCGACATGTCTATATTCGACAGTCTCACCTTTGCACAGATTGGTCATATTAGTGTATAAGATAAACGGTTTGGACGCTACAGAAGTTGGCAGATGGGCAGTACAGACGTCCGATGAATGTCCTGACACTTGTGGAGGTCGTAGCAACATGGAGAACACCATCTTTTTCCTGAGAGTGTCATCTTTCCATAGAGGGGTCATAAGAGTTTTTGCAGGTCAAACCGTTCAGACGCTACAGACGATTTTGTGAGAAGACCGATTTTCGGAATCACCGCTCTGGCTCTGTCACCTTTCACCGCAGATGCAGAAGTGCGACATAGACGGATGTGGTGGATTGAGACGCATCCAATGCAAAGGAACATATCTCCAGTTTAAACAGACAGATTTTCATGGGATTATTTTATTATGCTACTTTGATTTCTGCGGGTGTGCGGACATAGACCTTATTCAAGTGGTTGGCAAAGGGTTTTGTTACAATTGTCTATAGCAACTTCCTACAAGAATAGGCTTTAGGTGAGGCAGATGAACCTATAGCCATATTCTTTTTACAGGAATATGACTCTGGACATTCAGAGCAACACCTCCTCCATTTGCATTTCTATCTGTCCTATATATTTTATGACCATGTATAGCTCCTACTGCATCATCAAAGGAATTATCTAAGTGTGTTTCAGAGATGGACAGAATATACATGTTTTCTGATGTTAGTAAGTTGTCAATTTCATGAACCTTCTTTCTCAGGGTATGTTAATATGGGAATGCTTTATTTTTTTTTCTGGGTTTCTTGTTAACGTTTAGTGCCATTCTGAGAGGCTGATTCGAGGTAGACATGTCAGTGACATTTACATTTGAGCCAATGGTACTGAGTGTGCTGCCCACAGCGGGCTTCTTCCTAAGGCAGACAGTTTCAGTGCAAACAGTGGAATTCAATTCCATGGGCATATGATTATTGCTGACAACACTCTCGGAGCTAACAGTTGAAGGAACATAATGTAGATTAGGTTTCTTATGTTGACTGCACTTATATACTATTTCGATGTTCTCTGTTTCTTTTAATGACAAGGAGGACTGGAGCGCTACCAAACCCAGACCGTCAGTCCCTAAAGCAGTTCACTAGGTTGATAGAGATTATCCTGGAAACCCTGCAGTTAAGGTGAATCCCATCTCAAGTCCCACAGCAAGTCAAAATTGTCACAAAATGAGTCCTGTCAATGCAAAGTTTCTTCAGGAACTGGTTTATGGCAGCAAGGCGGCTGTAACATTCTGAAGCCCTTCTATAGCACAGCAGGCGGGCAGAGAGGACTATTATCTTCCCTGTGCCAACAAGGCTGTTCAAGAGAGTGTTGTAGTCCTTCTTCCTTTCCTCAGATTGCCTAAAGCGAATCTAGTTAAAGCAAATTAGCGTGGTGATGGTGCCAATACTAGAGTAGTTGGCTAGAACTGTGGGCAGCAGGGAGTTGATATCTTGGACAATATCTTGGTGTTGATATCTTGTGGGTGACAGTGGACCTTGTTCGGTCCAAAGGCCGTAGGCACTCCAAAGACTCTCACCATCGAGCTGCCCATTATGATGGTGGTCGTGATGGAATCCAATGGGGAAGGAAGAGGGGGAACAGAACGAGACTGCCTCAGGCAGGGGGGAGAAGGTGTGCTTCGGTCCATGCCAGCCTGACTCACCGCACACACACTCTAACAGCAGATGGAATCCCTGCGGAGGTGGAGGAGGGCCCAACACTCTGCTTCCTTTTGTCAGCAACCGGCTGAGCCGTGGATGAGGGTGCCACTGGTCGACTGCTGTCGGTTGGTTTACTCCCAGGATCAGAGCTGACTCCCGGGGCCGGGAGGTCCGCCTCCAGCGGGGCAAAGCTGTTTAATATCTGGATCTGATCTTCTAGGATATATGGAGGCCAACCAGACTGCCTCCCTCCCGACCTCCTACGCCTTGCCAGAGTCCAGTCTCCATGGGCCGCGGAGTTGAGCTTACCATCTGTCCAATGGATTGGAGCAGGTCAGCACTGCTTGGCTCATCAACACCTTGGTTGAGCTAGCAGCCGGAGAATCTCTTCCCTAAGCTGCTTGATGATGATGCGTTTGTGACACACACACACACACATTGTGTGTGTGTGTGTGTGTGTGTGTGTGTGTGTGTGTGTGTGTGTGTGTGTGTGTGTGTGTGTGTGTGTGCATGCTATTGTTTTCAGTATTATGATTAATTGCTCTGTCCGTCATGTTACGCTGTCTGGCAAATATTCCCCCTAACGTTACAACAGATGAACACAAATGAGTCCCCTGGGGAGACGTTTCAGGGGGAAAGAATGTCCCTGTGACACTGATGGTGAAGGACATGCACGTGGCTCTCTCTTTCTCTCTCTCTTTCTCTCTACTAGGGTTTCAGTAGTGTTGACATTTCTACTTCATTCCAAATCAGAACCATAATTGCATGAATTTCCATCTTTCATCTATGCATCTCAGTGTCTCAGATACGTAATGGAGAACACTTCCACCTCTCTTTCATCTCACTCCCCTCTCAAGAACCAAAATGGCCCCTTTTCCAACCGCACTGCATATCCTCCCCTTTTATGCTTCTATGAGCTGTAAGGACGGATGCGAGGGGAACTGACTCCATTTTGTGTCTGAGACGTCTGCAAATGGAACCAGACAATTAAACAGTTTGAGATTTATATGATCATAATAATATATAATAATATAATATACACTGAACAAAAATATAAACTTAACATGAAATCAAAGATTTTATTGGGTTACATATAAGGAAATCAGTCAATTTAAATAAATGAATTATCTGTTGGTCACAGATACATAAAAAAAGTTAGGGGCTCAGAAAACCAGTCAGTATCTTGTATGACCACCATTTGCGTCATGCAGCGCAACACACAGGATGTTGATCAGGATGTTGATCAGGATGTTGATCAGGATGTTGATCAGGATGTTGATCAGGATATTGATCAGGATGTTGATCAGGATATTGATCAGGATGTTGATCAGGATATTGATCAGGATGTTGATCAGGATGTTGATCAGGATGTTGATCAGGATGTTGATCAGGATGTTGATCAGGATGTTGATCAGGATGTTGATCAGGATATTGATCAGGATGTTGATCAGGATGTTGATCAGGATGTTGATCAGGATGTTGATCAGGATGTTGATCAGGATGTTGACTGTGTGTGTGACAGAACTGCACATTTCAGAGTGGCCTTTTATTGTTCCCAGCACAAGATGCAGCTGTGTAATGATCATGCTGTTTAATCAGTTTCTTGATATGCCACACCTGTCAGGTGGATGAATTATTTTGGCAGAGGAGAAATGCTCACTAACAGGGATGTAAACAAATGTGTGCGCAAAGTTTGAGAGAAATAATATTTTTGTGCATGTAGAAAGTTTCTAGGATCGTTTATTTCAGCTCATGAAACATGGGACCAATATATTTTTGTTCAGTGTGTAATAACGTTCTGAGTCCTCAATACCATCAGAATAACATCAAATGAAAGTTGGCTGTCATCTCCCAACCCGTGGCGTCAGTTCTGGTACCACTTAAGGAGTGACAGTTTACACACTTTAAATCACTGGTGAGGTACAGCAGTAATGACGCTGCTCTAGTAAATCACTGAGTTAGCATGACAGGTTAGATAGCCACACACACACACACATACACACATACACACATACACACACACACACACACCCACACGTACACACACACTGAGTTAGTGTGACAAGCTAAATGGCTACTATGAGCTCAGGTTGTTTACAATTCAGTGGATAAAGCTGTCAAAGATTCACTGTCTATGATAGTGTAGTGTCCTCTAAATGTGCTGACTGAGTTTAAAAGCCTATCACGAACACTAACACTAACACTCACACACAAACATCATTAACACACACACACACGCATGGACATATATACATACGCACGCACGCACGCAAACACACACACACACACACACACACACACACACACACACACACACACACACACACACACACACACACACAGTACACAAGCAACACAATGGTACACTCCTATTGACACACACACACACACACACACACACACACACACACACACACACACACACACACACACACACACACACACACACACACACACACACACACACACACACACACCAAAACAAGGTGACCTCTAATGGTACTTTAGAGAACTGAAAGAACATTTGCTGTTATCAAAGAACATTCAGGCATAGTGAACGTTCTGAGACCTGGACCTGTCACTGTAATGTTCATGCTTTATTTGGATGGGTTTCTTTTCTGGTCTCTGTTCGGTTGCCACCCAAAATGAGCCAGAGTTAGAATACACAGCCCGAAACTAATCTCTCACACATACGCACACGCACGCACACACGCACACGCTCAGCAGGGCCCAGGTGAGCTGTAGAACTCCCCCAAACCCCATCTATTTTCTGCGTGCATCGATCACATGGACCCAGTGGTGCATAGAAAGCAGTGGACCAGAGGGAGATAGCCAAGTGTCTGTGTGCCATTCGGCAGGGTTGATTTAGTGGCCTTATAACGGTTCACTTGATACTCTGGAGGGTTAAAACTCCAAGTGTTCTGTCAAGGAAACAGTATGATGTGTCTCCATAATAAATTACTAACTCTGTCAAGTGAGGTATTGTGTGTGTGAACAGAGGGGACAGAGTGTTTGAGTGACATAGTTCCTTGAGTGACACACGCCCCTCACACACTCCCTAACTCCCCAGATCTAGAAACGAACATGGGGACGGTAGGGGCTCTGCTGAGGTGGGATGCCCCTCTTCCTTTATCTAGCACTCGTTCTTCACATACCCCTCTAGTCTCCTCCGTCTCCTCTATCATCCTCTCATCTGCACCACCTGATAGGCCAAATTCCAAAATCAACCCCTTGCCCATTATCTCCTATAGGACAGAGGGTCACTAAGGAGAGGACATGAGGAGAAGAGGCAATCAAAGGATCGGGATAAACTCCAGTGTATTGGATTCATTTTAGAGTGTGGGTGCTCTGGACATTGCTAACAAGCCACCACTTGTCTTCTCTCCAAAACTTAGCCCCTTTCCTCTAATTCCGAACCCTGCATTCCATTGCCTCTGTCCTCCTCTCATCTGGGAGAGGTAAGGAGTTTATTGGGAATTATGTTGTTAAAGTCGTACACATGGAACAATCCCAATTTATCCAGAGAATATTTGTTTCTTTCCAACTGCTGCGTTCTCAGAGCGCACCAAAAAAAGATGCTTTATGGTCACAGACACTGGATAGGTGCAGTAAAATGTGTTGTTTTACAGGGTCATCCATAGCTCTCAGGCAAATTATGGTTAAGTGCCTTGCTCAAGGGCACATCAACAGATTTTCCACCTTCTTGGCTCAAGTATTAAAACCAGCAACCTTTCGGTTACTGACTCAACGCTCTATCCGCTAGGCTACCTGCCACACTAGGATCGATGTGTGTGGGAGACATCACTTACTGGAACCGAGAACAAGAAGACATAAATATCGATCTCCTCCTCTCATCCACTCGAGCGCCATCAGGCAAATTACATTTACAGTGGTGGAATCCCAAAACAAATGTAGTTGGTTGTGAAAGACTGATTCAAAGGGGGTGTGGAGGATACGCGGAGGATGCACCTCAATATCCTTCGTGAGAGGAGTCTATCGAGGTCAGGAGGACACTCCTGTGTTTGCTTACAAATTGATACTCTTCTCGTCCAGTCAACCTCTTATCGGTTTCTGGGTCACAGAATAGAGGAGGATGGAATACAGAGGAGAGGACATATTTTTTCCTAATTGAGAATCTCACTAGGACTGCTTTCTCTGTTACAGACACACAAACACAAACACATGGTAACACTCTATCCGCTGCACTAAAATTGCAAAATGGCACCTCTAACCTCATGTTTAACTCTTGTGTGTTGTTCAGGTCTGTGGGACCTATTTTCAATGTTTACTCAAATAAAAATTATACAATGACTCATTGGCCTTGGCAAATTTTCTGTGAAGATTATGTAAAAGTAAAAGTTATAAAGTTATGTAAAATAACACATTTTCATTGAGTGCACACTGTGCACCCCCCTACACATGTATATTACATATGTGGTGTTCGAGTCCACTGGACCCGAGGGTAATAAAAATGTGGAAAAGTGTGTGTGTAGGTGAAAACAAGTAAAAACTAAACAAAAAGGTTTGCTGTGTGCCTTCACTGTCTTCCTCCTCCCTGGGCCTGCTGTTTCAACATAGCACCAAGAACCTGTCTTTCTCCCTGTCTGTCTGCCTGTCTCCCGCTTTTCTCACACTCGTTACCATTTGTATTGTGTGAAACTTCACAATGTCTTGCGGGAACCTGCACAATGTTATTTCGACACGTTATTTCGATACATTGTAAAAAATAATCTGTGTTTTCCCACATTCTACCCCAGCCAGATGTAAATTGGGGGAGGGACACAACAAATAAATATCTTTGCATGTGTGGCTCCTTACCACAATCAATCAGCATTGCAAAAGTCATCTCTGCTCAGAGGGTCTTAGAAATAATGTTTGTAGAGAGACAAGCTAGTGTGGAAGGAGCATCTTCCACTCTGGAAGATGAAGAATTTTCCGAATAATGAGGATCATGTCTCTGTCAATTCAGAGTCTGACAGTGAGTTGGAAGAAGAGGATGAGATAGACCCTCAGCCAACCCCAGGACCAGCCCGTCAGCAACCAGCTCACCAGCAGCCTACAGGAGAAATATGGATGTCAAAAAATTGTGAAATTGAACGGTCTTCTTGCCCAAGGAATGAGCAACCCTGCATGGATGCCAATGTGATGAGGATGCAACCAGGGCCAACACGTATGGTGGTTACTCATGTGCAGGACATAAAGTCTTCTTTTGAACTGTTCATCCCAGACACCATCCAGAAAATCATTCTGGACTGCACTCATTTGGAGGGAAGGCGTGATTTTGGAGAGAGATGAAAGGAGAAGGACCAAACTCATGTACATGCATACTTTGGGGTTCTTCTCCTTGCTGGTGTTTTCAGATCCAATGGGGAATCCACAGAATCCCTGGGATGCAGAAACAGGCAAGATAACTTTTACAGGCAACAATGTTATTTTCTTCTTCTTTTATTTCACTGTTATTTAACCAGGAATCCCAGTTGAGAACAAGTTCTCATTTACAACTGCGACCTGGCCAAGATAAAGCAAAGCAGTGCAACAAAAACAACGACACAGACTTACACATGGGAGAAACAAGCATACAGTCAATAACACAATAGAAAAAAAGAATATATACAGTGTATGCAAATGGCATGAGGAGGTTAGGCAATAAATAGGCCATAGTGGCGAAGTAATTACAATTTAGCAAATTAACACTAGAGTGATAGATGTGCAGATGATGATGTGCAAGTAGAATTACTGGTGTGCAAAGGAGCAAAAAGTAAATAAAAACAATATGGGGATGAGGTAGGTAGATTGGATGGGCTATTTACAGATGGGCTGTGTACAGCTGCAGCGATCGGTTAGCCGCTCAGATAGCTGATGTTTAAAGTTAGTGAGGGAGATATATGTCTCCAACTTCAGTGATTTTTGCAATTCGCTCCAGTCATTGGCAGCAGAGAACTGGAAGGGAAGGCAGCCAAAGGAGGTGTTGGCTTTGGGGATGACCAGTGAGATATACCTGCTGGAGCGTGTGCTACGGGTGGGAATTGTTATCGTGACCAGTGAGCTGAGATAAGGCAGAGCTTTACCTAGCAAAGATGACCTGGAGCCAGTGGGTCTGGCGACGAATATGTAGCGAGGGCCAGCAGACTCCCCCTGTAGAACTTCCACATTATTTCCAGGATTATCCGCTTCGATAACCGAGACACCAGACCAGCTTGGATGCAGAGAGATAAGCTAGCTGCAATCAGGTCAGTGTGGAACAAGTGGATGGACTGCCTTCCCCTGTTTTACAACCATGGGCCCAACGTTACTGTTGATGAGCAGCTTATGCCATTTAGGGGCCGCTGCCCCTTCAGACAGTACATACCGTCTAAACCTGCAAAATATGGAATCAAGATCTGGGCTGCCTGTGATGCTACTTCATCATATGCGTGGAACTTGCAAGTGTATACGGGGAAGCCAGACGGAGGAGCCCCTGAGAGTCCTGGACGTGACACAGGGACTCCGTCGCCACAACATCACATGAATTAACTTTTTTACTTCGCACAAGCTGGGACAGGAGCTTCTCAAGAGGAAGCTGACGATGGTAGGAACAGTACAGAAAAACAAGCCAGAGCCCCCACCTCAGCTGTTGAAGACACGGAACAGGCCTATTAATTCCTGTAAGTTTGTATTCACGGCCGACACGTCCCTAGTGTCCTACGTGCCAAAGAAAGGCAAAAATGTGGTACACATGAGTACGCTGCATAGGGATGGGAGAATCTGTGACCAGGAACATAAAAAAACAGAAATCATAATGGATTACAACGCCACAAAAGGAGGGGTGAACAATTTAGCCAAGCTGGTGACTGGCTACAGCTGCAAAGGAAGAACCCTACGCTGGCCACTTGAAAATTCTTCACCATCTTGGACATCTCAGCATACAACACGTTTCTTATCTGGATGGCATTGAACCCAGATTGGAACAGATGGAAGCTCCAGAGGAGACATCTCTTTCTCAAGGAGCTGGGTAAGGCATTGGTAAAACCTCAAATCTAGAGGTGGCAACATATCCCAAGGACCCCAGCTTCTGCAGCCATCATGAGGAAGATTCAGGAGGAGGATGCTGGTTCCCCATCCCCCCATCCGCCCGACCCACAGAACCAACAACTCCAATAAAGGAAGTAAGCATGAGTGATGTTGTTGCATGTGTGTGTGTCTGACTCTCCTACCTTGGCCTGCTGTAACTATATATCTGAGCGAGTGAGATGTTAGTAAAATTCCTGAACTAAGCTTTTAATCATTCTAGATTGCAGCCGGTAGCAACAAAAAGAAGTGCTGCGATGTGTGTGGACCCAAGAAGGACAGGAACACACAGTACACATGCATCAAGTGGAAGAAATACATTTGCAACACACACAGTAAAACTCTGTCCCTCATGTGGTGTGTGGACCGGCCTTAATGTGTGTTCAATGGGGCTCATTTATCATTTCCATAAAATATTGTACGGAAAATTTGTCCTTCCAATTTGTTCAGATCAAAGCAATAAACATCAATAGTGATGAAAACAAACCTTGTTTCGTTTATATTTGTTCAAGGTAAACATGATTTATTCCACCCATCTTGATTATAATAGATTTTTGTTTACAAAAATCACATTTTATCCCAAAAAAACGAATAGCACTTTTGTTGATAAATGTGATCTAGCAGAGGTAAATGACAAATATTAACTATGTATGCTGTCTATATTTCTTGGAATTGATATAAGTCAACATCTAAGTATTAAGTGTTTTTACGGAAAATTTTATGGCCTTATTGTTTTAAAAACTCAATAATCTTGTGGGTCCCTCAGACCCACGGACGTTGGGTGAATAACAAAACCATGAACACGACACAAGGGTTAAAGCTGCTCTGGAAAGACAGACCTGAAACGCATCACAGACTCTGTGGACTTCCGCTTCTGGACGTCAACAAGGTGACACTGCATCTTAACTCCTCCTCCACATTTACTGGATTGGTTCGACAGTGCAGAAGAGAACCTCCCCCGACAGTTTGTTATTTTCTTTCTCCACTCAGGCATTTATTTTTATGCCTGCTACATTTGGTTACAGGAACTTAAAGAAACATTGTGCCAATGAAACCAGGATGGATGGAGACAGTCACAGAACACTAGAGTGCTATAAACAGCAAAACACATTAAAAAATACCATTGATTCCAGCAATGCTATTGTAGCCAGCTCCACTGACTTACAATCTGTTTTAAAGCCTAAACTCCCCATAGTCATGAATATGAGAGTGTCTTTGTATCAGTGCTAACCCCTATCAGAGCTGCTGTAAGGCCCAGCCCCAACACAGCACATACACACCGACACAGGTCCATAGACTGAACAAAAATATAAACGCAACATGTAAAGTGTTGGTCCCATGTTTCATGAGCTGAAATAAAAGATCACAGAAATGTTCCATATGCACAAAAAGCTTGTTTCTCTAACATGTTGTTTACATCTCTGTTAGTGAGCATTTCTCCTTTCTCCTTCACCAAGATAATCCATCCACCTGACAGGTGTGGTATATCAAGAAGCTGATTAAACAGCATGATCATTACACAGGTGCACCTTGTGCTGGGGACAATAAAAGGCCACTTTAAAATGAGAAATTTCATCACAAAGCACAATGCCACAGATGTCTCAAGTTTTGAGGGAGTGTGTAATTTGCATGCTGACTGCAGGAATGCCCACCAGAGTTGTTGCCAGAGAATGGAATGTTCATTTATCTACAATAAGCCGCCTCCAATGCGTTTTAGATAATTTGGCAGTATGTCCAACCTCACAACCGCAGATTTCCCAGACCAGGACCTCCACATCCAGCTTCTTCACCTGCAGGATTGTTTGAGACCAGCCACCCGGACAGTTGATGAGACTGAGGAGTATTTCTATCTGTAATAAAGCCCTTTTGTGAGGAATTTTGATTGGCTGGGCCTGGCTCCCCAGTGGTTGGGCCTGGCTACCAAGTGGGTGGGCCTATGCCCTCCCAATACCACCCATAGCTGCACCCCTGCCCTGTCATGTGAAATCCATAGATTAGGGCTTAATTTATTCATTTCAATTGACTTATTTCCTTTTATGAACTGTAACTCAGTAAAATATTTGAAATTGTTGCATGTTGCGTTTATATTTTTGTTCAGTATACATCCATAGAAGATATAGGATATATAGTGTGTGTGTGTGTGTGTGTGTGTGTGTACAGTATGTGTGTGTGTGTCAGAGTACTAGTCTAGTATAAAGGGGCTCAATGCTGAGCCCAGTCAGAGAGAAGGAGAGCTCATGAGACTCAAATACTAACCCTGTCACCACAGAAACCTTAAGCAAACAGGCTTTCTACTAGGAGTCATTCACCACCCAATACCCGATCCCTTCCTCTCCCTTCATCTATCCCTCTATAGCCTTTCTCGCTCTCTCTCCATCCCTCTTTCTATCTCGACACACACAATACCTCATACCTTCATCTCGGTCCCTTTCTCTTTACTCATCTCTCCCTTTCTCTCTCTCCCTCACTTTTTATCGATCTATTTTTCTCACACACTCTTCTTTCTTTCTTCTTCAGTCCATCTCTCCCTTTCAATTGAATCTACCCCTCTCTCTCTCTCAATTTCTCTCTCAAATTCAAATTCTCCAGCACTGTCTTTCATCCTTCTCTCTTTCGCTCTTCCTGTCTTGTCATCTGAGGAACTGTTCTACCCTGACAGATTATATGTCGCTGTACAGGAAATGAAGATTGAAAACTTCCTAAAATAGCCCTTTACACTCATACTCATATATGGGTTGAAAATGGCAGATTTGGGCCTAAATTGGAACACAGGAGCTGTACAGTAACATGCTATAAATAATGTCAGAGCTCAGGCTCTGTGCTTCACATTGCTGTATGTGTTTTGACTGACAGCTGTTCTGAACCCAAGAGCACCTAACTTGCCCCCATCCTTCCTGCTAATTGGGCAACTTTTGAAACTGTTTTGTTGTCTGAATGAGGGAAATGCTGCATAAAAAAATCCTGTAATATACAGTGTCAAAGTTTATGATCACTATGTTTAATGTATAGTTACAACATGACATGGGGTCATACACTGGGTTGTTCTGAAGAGAATGAATCCATGTTTGTTTATTGGCCCAAATCTGCCATTTTCAACCCATATATGAGTATGAGTGTAAAGGGCTATTTTAGGAAGTTTGCACTTCCTAAGGCTTCCACTAGATGTCAACAGTCTTTAGAACCTTGATGCTTCTACTGTGAAGTGGGGGCGAATGAGAGGGGATTGAGTCAGAGGTCTACCAGAGAGCCACGAGCTAGTGATAGTTAGCTTGCGTTCTATTGCAATCCTACAAACAAAGGAATTTTCCGGTTGGAACATTATTGAAGTATTATGTTAAAAACATCCTAAAGATTGATTCAATACATCGTTTGACATGTTTCTACGGACTGTAACGGAGCTTTTTGACTTTTCGTCTGAACCTAGTGATCGCGCCTCATGAATTTTGCTTACTGGACTAAACGCGCGAACAAAAAGGAGGTATTTGGACATAAATGATGGACATTATCGAACAAAACAAACATTTATTGTGGAACTGGGATTCCTGGGAGTGCATTCTGAGGAAGATCATCAAAGGTAAGTGAATATTAATAATGCTATTTCTGACTTCTGTTGACTACACAACATGGCGGATATCTGTTTGGGTTGTTTGTGCTCTGAGCACTGTACTCAGCTATTGCATGGTGTGCTTTTTCCATAAAGTTTTTTTGAAATCTAACACAGCGGTTGCATTAAGGAGAAGTGCATCTAAAATGCCATGCATAACAGTTGTATCTTTTAGCAATGTTTATTATGAGTATTTCTGTAAATTGATGTGGCTCTCTGCAAAATCACCGGATGTTTTGGAACTACTGAACATAACGCGCCAATGTAAACTCAGATTTTGGGATATAAATATGAACTATACCGAACAAAACATACATGTATTGTGTAACATGAAGTCCTATGAGTTTCCTCTGATGAAGATCATCAAAGGTTAGTGATTAATTTGATCTCTATTTCTGCTTTTTGTGACTCCTCTCTTTGGCTGGAAAAATGGCTGTGTTTTTCTGTGACTTGGCTCAGACCTAACATAATCGTTTGGTGTGCTTTCGTCGTAAAGCCTTTTTAAAATCGGACACTGTGGCTGGATTTACAACAAGTGTATCTTTAAAATGGTGTAAAATACTTGTATGTTTGAGGAATTTTAATTATGGGATTTCTGTTGTTTTGAATTTGGCGCCATGCAGTTTCACTGGCTGTTGACGAGGTGGGACGCTACCGTCCCACATACCCTAGTGAGGTTAACAGTGTGCTGGCGCTGTTTTGTTGTTTTGTTGCCTGTCTGTTTCGTATTAAATGTCAACTCCCTGTACCTGCTTCTCATCTCCAGCGTCGGTCCTTACAGGTATAATAAATAATATGTAAACTCCCTCCAACCCATGCATCCACTAATCCAATGCTTTCCAATTTGTTGGGAAGTGGTGCACAGTTCACAGAAAGAAGATAGTATTGGGACACTCCCCTGACAGAAGTGGTGCACAGTTCACAGAAAGAAGATAGTATTGGGACACTCCCCTGACAGAAGTGGTGCACAGTTCACAGAAAGAAGATGGTATTGGGACACACCCCTGACAGAAGTGGTGCACAGTTCACAGAAAGAAGATAGTATTGGGACACTCCCCTGACAGAAGTGGTGCACAGTTCACAGAAAGAAGATGGTATTGGGACACTCCCCTGACAGAAGTGGTGCACAGTTCACAGAAAGAAGATAGTATTGGGACACTCCCCTGACAGAAGTGGTGCACAGTTCACAGAAAGAAGATAGTATTGGGACACTCCCCTGACAGAAGTGGTGCACAGTTCACAGAAAGAAGATAGTATTGGAACACTCCCCTGACAGAAGTGGTGCACAGTTCACAGAAAGAAGATAGTATTGGGACACTCCCCTGGATTCTCTCGTATTGAATCCCCCGCATTGCTCCACAAAGAAACAAGACATAAAGTGTCCAATAAAATCAATATATTTTAATTTCATGTCATATTTAATATTTCATGCATAAACACTAACAGACTGAACCTGTCCTATTGTATCCTTTATTTCCTCTCATGTTTTCTTCTTCCTCTCCATCTGTGGTGGTTTCCCTCTACCTTGGCCTCAGGTAAGGAACGAGGAAGGAGGGCCAAACTACTATTGGCCCAGATAATTGCCTCTTTACCATCTCCACCCTTCCCCACGAGAGAGAGAGAGAGCGAGAGAGAGAGAGAGAGAGAGAGAGAGAGAGAGAGAGAGAGAGAGAGAGAGAGAGAGAGAGAGAGAGAGAGAGAGAGAGAGAGAGAGAGAGAGAGAGAGAGAGAGAGAGAGAGAGAGAGAGAGAGAGAGAGAGAGAGAGAGAGAGAGAGAGAGAGAGAGAGAGAGAGAGAACTGAAAGGGGTGAGCGAGAGAGAACTGAAAGGGGTGAGCGAGAGAGAACTGAAAGGGGTGAGCGAGAGAGGGGGATGTGGGGGATAAGAAGGGTGAAACATCTGTTGTCATCCTCTATTTCCCATTTCAGTTTTTCTATCATTTCTTATTCCCCATCTGGCTAACAAGGGAAAGCAATCACAGCCTACAGAACAAACTCCCTGTGACATGAGACCAAATTAACAAGAGAGGGATGTGAGTGTGAGAGAGAGAGAGAGAAGAGAAGAGAAGAGAAGAGAAGAGAAGAGAAGAGAAGAGAAGAGGCAAGAGCACTAATGAGGGAATGATATATGGAGAGAATAAGAGAGGGAGGGAGGAATGGATGGCAATAAAGTGAGAGAGATGATTCGAGTGAATCTGGACTGTCAACTTGCTCGTGGAGAGAGCAGGTCGTAATTTAATTATTTCCTCTTTAAATGATGAATTATTTCCTATTTAAATGATCACGTCATCCAACCAACCAATCCCTCTTGGGGTTTTCCCCCTTTCCCTCGGTCCCCCGCCTCTTCCACTCTTCCTATTCTTCTTCCTTAGCACCACCTCATCAGTCCATCATCATCTCTCACTATCTCTCGTCCTGTATCTTATCACTATGTTTACCCCTTACCACTTGTTTCTCTGCCCCCTCACCCCAGTGTGTGTTCGTGTGTTCCAGAGTGTGTATGTGTGTTCCAGAGTGTGTATGTGTGTTCCAGAGTGTATATGTGTGTTCCAGAGTGTATATGTGTGTTCCAGAGTGTATATGTGTGTTCCAGAGTGTATATGTGTGTTCCAGAGTGTGTATGTGTGTTCCAGAGTGTGTGTGTATTCCAGAGTGTATATGTGTGTTCCAGAGTGTGTGTGTATTCCAGAGTGTGTATGTGTGTTCCAGAGTGTGTGTGTATTCCAGAGTGTATATGTGTGTTCCAGAGTGTGTATGTGTGTTCCAGAGTGTGTGTGTGTTCCAGAGTGTGTGTGTATTCCAGAGTGTATGTGTGTTCCAGAGTGTATATGTGTATTCCAGAGTGTGTGTGTGTATTCCAGAGTGTATATGTGTGTTCCAGAGTGTATATGTGTGTTCCAGAGTGTGTATGTGTGTTCCAGAGTGTGTATGTGTGTTCCAGAGTGTGTATGTGTGTTCCAGAGTGTGTGTGTATTCCAGAGTGTGTATGTGTATTCCAGAGTGTGTATGTGTATTCCAGAGTGTGTATGTGTGTTCCAGAGTGTGTGTGTATTCCAGAGTGTATATGTGTGTTCCAGAGTGTGTATGTGTGTTCCAGAGTGTGTGTGTATTCCAGAGTGTGTGTGTGTTCCAGAGTGTGTGTGTGTGTGGTCCAGAGTGTATATGTGTGTTACAGCGTGTGTATGTATGTTCCAGAGTGTGTATGTATGTTCCAGAGTGTGTGTGCATTCCAGAGTGTGTATGTGTGTTCCAGAGTGTGTATGTGTGTTCCAGAGTGTGTGTGTGTATTCCAGAGTGTGTGTTTCAGAGTGTGTGTGTTCCATAGTGTGTGTTTGTGTGTTCCAGAGTGTGTATGTGTATTCCAGAGTGTGTATGTATGTTCCAGAGTGTGTGTGCATTCCAGAGTGTGTATGTGTGTTCCAGAGTGTGTATGTGTGTTCCAGAGTGTGTATGTGTTTTCCAGAGTGTGTATGTGTGTTCCAGAGTGTGTATGTGTGTTCCAGAGTGTGTATGTATGTTCCAGAGTGTGTGTGCATTCCAGAGTGTGTATGTGTGTTCCAGAGTGTGTATGTGTGTTCCAGAGTGTGTATGTGTGTTCCAGAGTGTGTATGTATGTTCCAGAGTGTGTGTGCATTCCAGAGTGTGTATGTGTGTTCCAGAGTGTGTATGTGTGTTCCAGAGTGTGTATGTGTGTTCCAGAGTGTGTATGTATGTTCCAGAGTGTGTGTGCATTCCAGAGTGTGTATGTGTGTTCCAGAGTGTGTATGTATGTTCCAGAGTGTGTGTGCATTCCAGAGTGTGTATGTGTGTTCCAGAGTGTGTATGTGTATTCCAGAGTGTGTGTGTGTATTCCAGAGTGTGTGTGTGTGTTCCAGAGTGTGTATGTGTATTCCAGAGTGTGTGTGTGTATTCCAGAGTGTGTATGTGTATTCCAGAGTGTGTATGTGTGTTCCATCATCAGTGTGTGTTGGTGCAGACAGAGAGACTTCCTACAAGGCCTACATTCATCAGTGTATGTTGGTGCAGACAGAGAGACTTCCTACAAGGCCTACATTCATCAGTGTGTGTTGGTGCAGACAGATAGACTTCCTACAAGGCCTACATTCATCAGTGTGTGTTGGTGCAGACAGATATACTTCCTACAAGGCCTACATTCATCAGTGTGTGTTGGTGCAGACAGAGAGACTTCCTACACGGCCTACATTCATCAGTGTGTGTTGGTGCAGACAGAGAGACTTCCTACAAGGCCTACATTCATCAGTGTGTGTTGGTGCAGACAGAGAGACTTCCTACAAGGCCTACATTCATCAGTGTGTGTTGGTGCAGACAGAGAGACTTCCTACAAGGCCTACATTCATCAGTGTGTGTTGGTGCAGACAGAGAGACTTCCTACAAGGCCTACATTCATCAGTGTGTGTTGGTGCAGACAGAGAGACTTCCTACAAGGCCTACATTCATCAGTGTGTGTTGGTGCAGACAGATAGACTTCCTACAAGGCCTACATTCATCAGTCTGTGTTGGTGCAGACAGAGAGACTTCCTACAATGCCTACATTCATCAGTCTGTGTTGGTGCAGACAGAGAGACTTCCTACAAGGCCTACATTCATCAGTGTATGTTGGTGCAGACAGAGAGACTTCCTAAAAGGCCTACATTCATCAGTGTGTGTTGGTGCAGACAGAGAGACTTCCTACAAGGCCTACATTCATCAGTGTGTGTTGGTGCAGACAGAGAGACTTCCTACAAGGCCTACATTCATCAGTGTATGTTGGTGCAGACAGAGAGACTTCCTACAAGGCCTACATTCATCAGTGTGTGTTGGTGCAGACAGATAGACTTCCTACAAGGCCTACATTCATCAGTGTGTGTTGGTGCAGACAGATATACTTCCTACAAGGCCTACATTCATCAGTGTGTGTTGGTGCAGACAGAGAGACTTCCTACAAGGCCTACATTCATCAGTGTGTGTTGGTGCAGACAGAGAGACTTCCTACAAGGCCTACATTCATCAGTGTGTGTTGGTGCAGACAGAGAGACTTCCTACAAGGCCTACATTCATCAGTGTGTGTTGGTGCAGACAGATAGACTTCCTACAAGGCCTACATTCATCAGTCTGTGTTGGTGCAGACAGAGAGACTTCCTACAATGCCTACATTCATCAGTCTGTGTTGGTGCAGACAGAGAGACTTCCTACAAGGCCTACATTCATCAGTGTGTGTTGGTGCAGACAGAGAGACTTCCTACAAGGCCTACATTCATCAGTGTGTGTTGGTGCAGACAGAGAGACTTCCTACAAGGCCTACATTCATCAGTGTGTGTTGGTGCAGACAGATAGACTTCCTACAAGGCCTACATTCATCAGTGTGTGTTGGTGCAGACAGAGAGACTTCCTACAAGGCCTACATTCATCAGTGTGTGTTGGTGCAGACAGAGAGACTTCCTACAAGGCCTACATTCATCAGTGTGTGTTGGTGCAGACAGAGAGACTTCCTACAAGGCCTACATTCATCAGTGTGTGTTGGTGCAGACAGAGAGACTTCCTACAAGGCCTACATTCATCAGTGTGTGTTGGTGCAGACAGATAGACTTCCTACAAGGCCTACATTCATCAGTGTGTGTTGGTGCAGACAGATAGACTTCCTACAAGGCCTACATTCATCAGTGTGTGTTGGTGCAGACAGAGATACTTTCTACAAGGCCTACATTCATCAGTGTGTGTTGGTGCAGACAGAGAGACTTCCTACAAGGTCCTACATTCATCAGTGCGTGTTGGTGCAGACAGAGAGACTTCCTACAAGGCCTACATTCATCAGTGTGTGTTGGTGCAGACAGAGAGACTTCCTACAAGGCCTACATTCATCAGTCTGTGTTGGTGCAGACAGATAGACTTCCTACAAGGTCTACATTCATCAGTGTGTGTTGGTGCAGACAGAGAACTTCCTACAAGGTCTACATTCATCAGTGTGTGTTGGTGCAGACAGAGAGACTACCTACAAGGCCTACATTCATCAGTGTGTGTTGGTGCAGACAGATAGACTTCCTACAAGGTCTACATTCATCAGTGTGTGTTGGTGCAGACAGAGAGACTTCCTACAAGGCCTACATTCATCAGTGTGTGTTGGTGCAGACAGATAGACTTCCTACAAGGCCTACATTCATCAGTCTGTGTTGGTGCAGACAGAGAGACTTCCTACAAGGCCTACATTCATCAGTGTGTGTTGGTGCAGACAGATAGACTTCCTACAAGGCCTACATTCATCAGTGTGTGTTGGTGCAGACAGAGAGACTTCCTACAAGGCCTACATTCATCAGTGTGTGTTGGTGCAGACAGATAGACTTCCTACAAGGCCTACATTCATCAGTGTGTGTTGGTGCAGACAGATAGACTTCCTACAAGGCCTACATTCATCAGTGTGTGTTGGTGCAGACAGAGAGACTTCCTACAAGGCCTACATTCATCAGTGTGTGTTGGTGCAGACAGATAGACTTCCTACAAGGCCTACATTCATCAGTGTGTGTTGGTGCAGACAGAGACACCCTACATTCCAGGCAGTCTTGTTTTCAAATAAACATTATGTGTACATACAGCTCAGCAAAATCAGTAGAATAGCTGCACAGAGAAAAATATATAAGCAGCATTTTGTTTTACATTTGTTTGTGTCTGTATGTGTGTGTGTGTCTGCCTCTGTCTCTGTATGTGTTTACCAGCATCACACTTCCCCAAGGGCTCACTGTCTTGAAGCCCAATTTACAGTTTTTGCGACAAACCTGCTTCTCTGAGGTAACGTCACGGAACGCACATACACGCTCTCACAAAATAATGCACACTACTAAGCATTGGTACTTCACAGGGTTGGGTAAAATAGTGATGAGTCTGTACACGAACACACACACACACACACACACACACACACACACACACACACACACACACACACACACACACACACACACACACACACACACACACACACACACACACACACACACACACACACACACACACACACACACACATGAAAACATTGTCTTCCAGAGTTGTGAGGAATGTTCATTCACTACATTAGAACAGCCACTGTGAAAGACAGCCTTGAGCTAGAGGGATATTCGATTGGCTCTGGAGTCCTGTGACACTGATTCTGTCACTGACACTGTCTTGGGTCAGATAGGATCACCACTTTATTTTAAAAATGTGAAATGTCAGAATAATAGTAGAGAGAATTATTTATTTCAGTTTTTATTTCTTTCATCAAATTCCCAGTGGGTCAGAAGTTTACATACACTCAATTAGTAGTTGGTAGCATTGCCTTTAAATTGTTTCACTTGGGTAAAACATTTTGGGTTGGCTACCACAAGCTTCCCACAATAAGTTGGGTGAATTTTGGCCCATTCCTCCTGACAGAGCTGGTGTAACTGAGTCAGGTTTGTAGGCCTCCTTGCTCGCACATGCTATTTCAGTTCTGCCCAAACATTTTCTATAAGATTGAGGTCAGTGCTTTGTGATGGCCACTCCAATACCTTGACTTTGTTGTCCTTAAGCCATTTTGCCACAACTTTGGAAGTATGCTTGGGGTCATTGTCCATTTGGAAGACCCATTTGCGACCAAGCTTTAACTTCCTGACTGATGTCTTGAGATGTTGCTTCAATATATCCACATAATTTTCCTTTCTCATGACGCCATCTATTTTGTGAAGTGCACCAGTCCCTCTTGCAGCAAAGCACCCCCACAACATAGTGCTGCCACACCCGTGCTTCACGGTTGGGAGGGTGTTCTTCGGCTTGCAAGCATCCCCCTTTTTCCTCCAAACATAACGATGGTCATTATGGACAAACAGTTCTATTTTTGTTTCATCAGACCAGAGGACATTTCTCCCAAAAATACAATCTTTGTCCCCATGTGCAGTTGCAAACCGTAGTCTGGCTTTTTTATGACGGTTTTGGAGCAGTGGCCTTTCAGTTTATGTCGATATAGGACTTGTTTTACTGTGAATATAGATACTTTTGTATCTGTTTCCTCCAGCATCTTCACAAGGTCCTTTGCTGTTGTTTTGGGATTGATTTGCACTTTTTGCAGTACGTTCAAGTACGTTCATCTCTAGGAGACAGAACGCGTCTCCTTCCTGAGGAATTGCTCGGCGTACACATCACTGACAATCTGAAATGGTCCACCCACACAAACAGTGTGATGAAGAAGGCGAAACAGCGCCTCTTCAACCTCAGGAGGTTATATTTTATATTTGAGATTCTTCAAAGTAGCCACCCTTTGCCTTGATGACAGCTTTGCATACTCTTGGCATTCTCTCAACCAGCTTCATGAGGTAGTCACCTGGAATGCATTTCAATTAACAGTTGCGCCTTGTTAAAAGTAAATTTGTGGAATTTCTTTCCTTCTTAATGCGTTTGAGTCAATCAGTTGTGTTGTGATAAGGTAGGGGTGGTATACAGAAGATAGCCACATTTGGTAAAAGACCAAGTCCATATTATGGCAATAACAGCTCAGATAAGCAAAGAACAACAACATGAAGGTCAGTCAATCCTCTGAAATCGCTGCACAAATAAATGGTTCACCGAATTCAAGTAACAGACGCATCTCAACATCAACTGTTCAGAGGAGACTGCGTGAATCAGGCCTTCATGGTCGAACTCCAACAAGAAACCACTACCAAAGGACACCAAAAAGAAGAAGAGACTTGCTTGGGCCAAAGAAACACGAGCATGGACATTATACCAGTGGAGTACAATATATGCAATTTTTGGTTCCAACCGCTGTGTCATTGTGAGACACAGTGTCGGTGAACGGATGATCTACGCATGTGTGGTTCCCACCGTGAAGCATGGAGGAGAAGGTGTGATGGTGTTGGGGTACTTTGCTGGTGACACTGTCAGTGATTTATTTAAAATTCAAGGCACACTTAACCAGCATGACTACAACAGCATTCTGCAGCGATACGCCATCCCATCTGGTTTGCGCTTAGTGCGACTATCATTTGTTTTTCAACAGCACAATGACCCAAAACACACATACAGGCTGTGTACGGGCCATTTGACCAAATAGAGGGATGGAGCACTGCATCAGATGACCTGGCCTCCACAACCACCCGACCTCAACCCATATTGAGATGGTTAGGGCTGAGTTGGACCTCAGAGTGAAGGAAAAGCAGCCAACAAGCGCTCAGCATTTGTAGGAACTCCTTCAAGACTGTTGGAAAAGCATCCCAGGTGAAGCTGGTTGAGAGAATGCCAAGAGTGTGCAAAGCTGTCATCAAGGCACAGGGTGGCTACTTTGAATAATCTCAAATATAAAGTCTATTTTGATATGTTAA
>NC_092111.1:28202207-28262207 GCF_045679555.1 Salvelinus alpinus | reverse complement strand
ATGAGATCTGTGTTCAGGTCGATAGTGTGCCGATCTGTTTGTTTGTGTTATTCATCGACCATATTTCCTCCCCTAACGGACCATGCACTGAGGTCTGTGAACAGTGTGTGTGTGATGGGGTGTGAGATTGGCAGCTTGTTAAAGGTTAAAGTGTTTTCCTAAAGAAAGGTGAAAAGAGCACTCTCTGCTACTGGTAGTTAGGCAGCTGTCAAACACACACACACACACACACACACACACACACACACACACACACACACACACACACACACACACACACACACACACACACACACACACACACACACACACACACACACACACACACGCACATACACAGAGAGAGAGAGAGACATACACACACACACACTCACACACAGAGACATATACACACACAGAGACATACACACACACACACACACACACACACACACACACACACACACACACACACACACACGCACACGCACACAGAGACATACACACATACAAAGATATACACTCACACAAAGACATACACACACAGAGACATACACACACACACACACACACACACACACACAAAAACATACACACACACACACACACCCACACACAGAGAGAGAGAGAGACATACACACACACACACACACACACACACACGCACATAGAGAGAGAGAGAGACACACACACACACACAGAGAGACATACACACACAGGGACATACACACACACACACACACATAGACATACACACACACACAGAGACATACACACACACAAAGACATACGCACACACACAAAGACACACACACACACACACACACACACACACACACACACACACACACACACACACACACACACACACACACACACACACACACACACACACACACACACACACACACACACACACACACACACAGAGACAAACACACACACACACACACACACACACACACACACAACACACACACACAAATACATACACACACATGCACAGCATTATCCAATGCCATCGTTATCTGGAAAGCTATGTTCCCTATCATATCTGTCACGTCCTGACCTTAGTTCCTTTTTTTATGTCTCTATTTTAGTTTGGTCAGGGCGTGAGTTGGGGTGGGCAGTCTATGTTCTTATTCTATGTTGTTGTATTTCTGTGTTTGGCCTGGTATGGTTCTCAATCAGAGGCAGCTGTCGATCGTTGTCTCTGATTGAGAATCATACTTAGGTAGCCTGTTTTCCCACTATGGGTTGTGGGTAGTTGTTTTCTGTCTTAGTATTAGTTACCAGACGGAACTGTTTCGGTTGTTCTTTTTTGTTTACTTTGTATTGTAGTGTTCAGTTCAGTTTAATAAAATGACGAACACTTACCACGGTGCATATTGGTCCGATCCTTCCTACTCCTCCTCAGACGAAGAGGAGATCCGTTACAATATCCACTGAAGGAAGAACTTAACACAGTACTGTGTCTTCATCCTAACATATCACCTTGTGAAAATTTTCATATCCAACATATTTTGTCAAATTGTATGTGCAACTTGTGTTTCTTTATGTCCGTCTTGAAAATACTAGTTAAACCTCAAAGTGACCTTTAAGGAAAATAACATGATAAAACAGTATGAAATAAATGGCCAAATGCTTTGTAGACCGAGATACAATCAACAGACAGTGTTTCTCTACCTCTATATATTCAAACACAACGTAAGTTTAAAGCTGAGGGAAAAGATATACGCAATTCAAGACAACACAGTGAATGCAAGCTAGTAATAAGGGTGCTCAAAAATCCAATGCATTGACTCTCTATTTGAGCTTCAATTGTAAGAAGCTAAAAGAGAAGCTGAAAGAGAAGCTGAAAGTGAAGCTGAAAGAGAGCTGAAAGTTAAGCTGAAAGAGAAGCTGAAAGTGAAGCTGAAAGAGAGGCTGAAAGTGAAACAGAAAGTAAAGCTGAAAGAGAAGCTGAAAGTGAAGCTGAAAGAGAAGCTGAAAGAGAAGCTGAAAGTGAAGCTGAAAGAGAGGCTGAAAGTGAAGCAGAAAGTAAAGCTGAAAGAGAAGCTGAAAGTGAAGCTGAAAGAGAAGCTGAAAGAGAAGCTGAAAGTAAAGCTGAAAGAGAAGCTGAAAGAGAAGCTGAAAGAGAAGCTGAAAGAGAAGCTGAAAGAGAAGCTGAAAGTGAAGCTGAAAGAGAAGCTGAAAGTGAAGCTGAAAGAGAAGCTGAAAGTGAAGCTGAAAGAGAAGCTGAAAGAGAAGCTGAAAGTGAAGCTGAAAGTGAAGCTGAAAGAGAAGCTGAAAGTGAAGCTGAAAGAGAAGCTGAAAGAGAGGCTGAAAGTGAAGCTGAAAGTGAGGCTGATTTTAAAATGTTATCTGTACTCTTTATCTATCCAGTCTTATAGTTCACAATACTTTATGTGTTGGTGTTCTGTATTGACGTATCTTGATGGAGTTTTGCCTACACCAAGGTAGTCTGATGCAGACAACTCTCAAGGTCTTGGTAGACAGAGACACATACATATACACATTCAGAGACAAGCAAACACACAAATATGCAAACATTTAGACACCTAACATACAAACAAACGAACAAACACAAAAAGAGTTGTCAAGGTTTGTAAAAAACCTATGTGTGATGGTACCCCTATCTAAATCTGAAATCTAGCTTTGTCTCCATGGAAACGCCTTCTGTAATGTTCCACAGTAACAGGTGGAGGGGTGTGCAGAATACGCACAGACACAACAGCACAGAGAGAGGGGGATAGAGAGAGGGAGAGAGCGATTTAGAGAGGGAAGGGAGGGAAACAAAGGGAGTGAGGCTGATACCTGTATAAAACATCCACCATATCCACACACACACACAGACAAATGTCTAAGTAATTAGGTGACCAATCAATTTGTGTAAAGGAGCACGACTTCACTCAATGAAAAAAAGTATTGAAATGCCGGTAAGTTTAGGCTCAGCGGGTTAGTTTGAGTAAATCACCTGTTGATGAAAAATGTTAACCACTACTTAGTGTATGTAGTGTATCTCTCTCTCCCCCACTCTCTCTGTCTCTCTCTCCCTCTCTCTCTCTTTCTCAATTCAATTTCAATTTAAGGTCTTTATTGGTATGGGAAACATGTTTACATTGCCAAAGCAAGTGAAATAGATTAAAAAAAAAAAAAGTGAAATGAACAATAAAAAATGAACAGCAAACATTACAATAAAGACATTTCAAATTTAATATCATGTTTATATACATTGTGTCACGGATACTAGGAGTGGTGGGTAGGAGTCAGGCGCAGAGAGCGCCTGTTTATTTGTTCTTCACTGGTTGCTCTTTTCTTGTGGCAACAGGTTTTACATCTTACTGCTGTGATGGCACACTGTGGTGTTTAACCCACTAAATACAGGAGATTATCAAAATGTGATTTGTTTTCAAATTATTTGTAGGTCAGTGTAATCTGAGGGAAATATGTGTCTCTAATATGGTCATACATTTGGCAGGAGGTTAGGAAGTGCAGCTCACTTTCCACCTCCTTTTGTGGGCAGTGTGAACATAGCCTGTATTCTCTTGAGAGCCAGGTCTGCAATGCTCACTGAGTATATACATAGTTAATTAAAGATTTCCTTAATTTTGGGTCAGTCACAGTGGTCAGGTATTCTGCCACTGTGTACTCTCTGTTTTGGCACAAATAGCATTCTGGTTTAATACGTTTTTTGTAAATTCTTTCCAATGTGTCAAGAATTATCTTTCGTTTTCTAATGATTTGGTTGGGTCTAGTTGTGTTGCTGTCCTGGGGCTCTGTGGGGTCTGTTTGTGTTTGTGAACAGAGCCCCAGGACCAGCTTGCTTAGGGGACTCTTCTCCAGTTGTTATGGAAGGTTTGGGAATCGCTTCCTTTTAGGTGGATGTAGAATTTTACGCCTCTTTTCTGGATTTTGATAATTCTGCTCTGCATGCATTATTTGGTGTTTAACGTTGTACACGGAGGTGTCTCAATTTGGTGTTTGTCCCATTTTGTGAATTCTTGGTTGGTAAGTGGACCCCAGACCTTTAAAAGCAATGGGTTCCATAACTGATTCAAGTATTTTTAGCCAGATCCTAATTGGTATGTCAAAATGTATGTTCCTTTTGATGGCATAGAATGCCCTTCTTGTATTGTCTCAGAACGTTCACAGCTTTGTGGAAGTTACCTGTGGCGCTGATGTTTAGGCCGAGATATGTATCGTGTTTAGTGTGCTCTAGGGCAACGGTGTCTAGATGGAATTTGTATTCGTGGTCCTGGCCAATTGACCTTTTATGGAACACCATTATTTTTGTCTTACTGAGATTTACTGTCAGGGCCCAGGTCTGGCAGAATCTGTGTAGAAGATATAGGTGCTGCTGTAGGCCCTCCTTGGATGGTGACAGAAGCATCAGATCATCTGCAAAAAGTAGACAATTGACTTCAGATTCTAGTAGGGTGAGGCCGGGTGCTGCAGACTGTTCTAGTGCCCTCGCCAATTCGTTGATATATATGTTGAAGAGGGTGGGGCTGAAGCTGCATCCCTGTCTCACCCCCGACCCTGTGTGAAGAAATTAGTGTTTTTTGCCATTTTTAACCACACACTTGTGTACATGGATTTTATAATGTCGTATGTTTTTCCCCCAACACTACTTCCCATCAATTTGTATAACAGTCCCTCATGTCAAATTGAGTTGAAAGCTTTTTTGAATTCGACAAGGCATGAGAAGACTTTGTTTGTCAATTAGTGTGTGTAATTTCTCTCAATTTCTCTCTCCCCCTATCCCTCCCCTCTCTCTTTCTCTATGTGTTCTGATTAGATAATGAACTCTACTGTATCTGTCCCATTGATCCACTGTGTTGCCTGATAACCTTCCCATCAGCAAGGTAACATCACCCCCGAGGCTTAGTGCAGAGCTGTGTGCGTTTATGTATGCGTGTGTGTGCATGCGTGTGTTTGTGTGTGTGTGTGTGCGTGTGTGTGTATAGGTGTGTGTATGTGTGTGTGTATGTGTGTGTACGTGTGAGTGTGTGTGTGTGTGTGTGTGTGTGCGTGCGTGTGGTCGAGGGCAAAGAAGGCAGGGCAGGTCATCTGTTCTCTGACCAGGAGTATTTGTAAATATCTGATTAGAGTATTGGATTCTCGTTAGGAGAAAGCAGTCAAGTTGGCCCACAATCAGCTTAGCAGTACAGAAAACAGAACTTCCTCTATAAAGACATCAGGCAAGATGGTAATATGTGACGGATCACCTCCAGGTAGGCAGATGTCCAGTTTTTTCAGTGCATTAAAAGTTGTATGTGACTGTGTTTAAAATGTTATCTAACAAAGCACTGTTTCACTAAGTATGCATATTAGTCTTTGTTTGTCTGTTGATGTAAACCCGTTCTTGTCATTTATTCCAGTGAAAACATCCTAATACTGCAATTCCATCTTAGCAGATGGCAACAGTGACCACACAGCAGACGGTCAACAGTGACCACACAGCAGACGGTCAACAGTGACCACACAGCAGACGGTCAACAGTGACCACACAGCAGACGGTCAACAGTGACCACACAACAGACGGTCAACAGTGACCACACAGCAGACGGTCAACAGTGACCACACAGCAGACGGTCAACAGTGACCACACAGCAGACGGTCAACAGTGACCACACAGCAGACGGTCAACAGTGACCACACAGCAGACGACCAACAGTGACCACACAGCAGACGGTCAACAGTGGCCACACAGCATACGGTCAACAGTGACCACACAGCAGATGGTCAACAGTGACCATACAGCAGACGGTCAACAGTGACCATACAGCAGACGGTCAACGGTGACCACACATCAGACGGTCAACAGTGGCCATACAGCAGACGGTCAACGGTGACCACACAGCAGACGGTCAACAGTGACCACACAGCAGACGGTCAACAGTGACCATACAGCAGACGGTCAACGGTGACCACACAGCAGACGGTCAACGGTGACCACACAGCAGACGGTCAACAGTGACCACACAGCAGACGGTCAACAGTGACCACACAGCAGACGGTCAACAGTGACCACACAGCAGACGGTCAACAGTGACCACACAGCAGACGGTCAACAGTGACCATACAGCAGACGGTCAACGGTGACCATACAGCAGACGGTCAACGGTGACCACACAGCAGACGGTCAACGGTGACCACACAGCAGACGGCCAACGGTGACCACACAGCAGACGGTCAACAGTGACCATACAGCAGACGGTCAACGGTGACCACACAGCAGACGGTCAACGGTGACCATACAGCAGACGGTCAACGGTGACCATACAGCAGACGGTCAACGGTGACCACACAGCAGACGGTCAACAGTGACCACACAGCAGACGGCCAACAGTGACCACACAGCAGACGGCCAACAGTGACCACACAGCAGACGGTCAACAGTGACCACACAGCAGATGCACAACTCTTACTTTCTAAGATCTGTTTCATAGACACAGAGCAACAACTGAGAAGCTAGTCAGCAATTAGACATATGGATAAACAAGCAAAGAAACATGAACACACGCACATGCACACACACCCACAGATTGATCAGTGAGTCAATGTACACATCCTCACCAGCAGCCCCGCCTCTCTACCACTCTGAGGAGCAGGAATTAAAATATACCTAAAAAAGAATGAACTTCTGATACATATTTTAAGTCTGTTATAAGTGACGTTAAGGCTTCTTTGATGTTTGGCATTTTTGAAAGCCAATAAGAGGAATACAAGCTTTATCAAGCAGAATTCAAAAGTCCATGACCCTTTGGCGTCAAACTTCAAACCTGGAGAATTTCTTCTGAAGATATATTCAGTATATTATAATATGTTTTGGAAGAAATATAGCAGACAAAAACACAACATTAGACTCAACAACCCAATATGAGCATCTTGCACAAATGACAGCCTGTCTATCACTCTGAAGTCAAATAAAAATGCATTAGCACTTTTTACAGCTTTTAACTAGACCAGACAACCAATAACATCAATCTGCTTGATTGACAGCTAGTGTGTAAACAAAACCAAAGTGAATAGAGGCACTGCCTTACCTTGTCTGACGTCCCTGGGGGCTATGGCGATGGCATTGTTATGGTGCAGCTCTGTGACGCAGCAATCCTCAGGTAACAGCGATCCGTTGTTATGGGGCGTTGCCGGGAGAAGGGGTACAGGCTGAGCCACGACCACATTGTTGTTAGGACACACACACCCCGTCTGCGTAACTCTGCAACCGTCACCATCAGCAGCGGCACCGTCTCCATGACGACCATTGCGCAGGCACTCCTCAAACCATCGGCAGAGTACTCCACAGGTGAACTGGCTGGAGTTCTCATTGTTGATTAGCAAAACCTCGACCAGCCGGAGTTCTAGCATTTCCTTGGTTACCGGCGGTTCATCAGGTGACGGTAATCTCGACAGGCATAGCTCAACAAAGTTCTTGTCGAACTGTAAAAATGAATAAGGTCCTTCTGATTCTAATTGGCTGCCGCAAAGGTCTATCACGTCCTGAGTTGATGTCTGTAGATCCAGCGGGCAGCTCTGATTGGCTAGATGATGGTCGAGGGGGAGGAGCATGGGGGAGTGTGATTGACAGATGGAGGGGTGACGGGTGAATCGGAGATAGAGGGAATACTTGGTGGGATCAGGGTTCTCCAAAGACCAGGAACAGCCTGGCACCCGGGACGGGAACAGCTCTCTCAGAGAGAAAGATCCATATAGTACCCCGGCTACCAGGCTGGAGCACTGGGAGGGGAGGCTGCCCCCCTCTGCCTCCCTGGGAGAGACGCCACTGACAGCCCCATAGGCAGCGGCCAGGGTAGAAAGAGGAGCTAGAGCTAGAGGAACTAGAGCAGCCACGGCCCAGGCCACACCGAGGAGGGACGACAGCACACACAGACACACCCCGCCAGTAGTGTTCATCCTATGTCATTCGTCCTGCAGAAAAAGAGATAGGGAGGCAGGAAGGGAGAGAGGTAGAGAGAGAGTGAGAAAGATATAGAGAAGGGAGGGAGAGATGTAGAGAGCGGGAAGGAGAGAGGTAGAAATGGGGAGAGGAGAAGGAAGAGAGAACAGAGTCAGTACTTTCGAGAAAGCAGAAATCAATTCCAAAACAATATTTCTGGCAGAATGAGAATGCGATATACCAATATCAGTCTCAATTCTCTCTCTTCACATGCTCTCTCCCTCACAGTCTCTCTCTCTCATATTCTCTCCTCACAATCGCTCTCCCTCATATTCTCTCCTCACAGTCTTTCTCCCTCACAGTCTCTCTCCCCTCACATTTCTCTCCCTCACATTCTCTCTCCCTCACAGTCTCACCCCTCACAGTCTCCGACCCATCACATCCTCTCTCACGCACAGTCTCCCACCCCTCACATTCTCTCTCACGCACAGTCTCCCACCCATCACAATCTCTCTCACGCACAGTCTCCCACCCCTCACATTCTCTCTCCCTCACAGTCTCTCTCTCCTCAGAGTCTAATAATAACAAAGTTTATGGTCATGGTTCCGTCATGAAGGTCGCTCTGCCTCTGACACACACACACACACACACACACACACACACACACACACACACACACACACACACACTCTCCCCTGGCGGGCTGGATTAAAGGTGCTGATGGCTTGGCTGTTGAGACGTGAACAATGTACCCCACTCCACACAGCCCTGCTGGGACAGACTCACCCCTCCAGACACACACACACACACACACAGACACACACACACACACACACACACACACACACACACACACACACACACACACACACACACACACACACACACACACACACACACACACACACACACACACACACACACACACACACACACACACACACACACACACACCCTGCCGAGTGTCTTACCTAAGGCGATGGGGCAAACCATTACCCCTGCCGTCACAGTGAGGGTCTGCCACCAGCCTGATCTTTACACATACACGCTTACACTCACATACACACACAAACACGCACACAAACATGTCCACACACACACACACATACATACAGACATACTGATCCAATTAGGGCCGCAAAAAAGCTAAAGAAAATCAATCGTTCATTCATATTTTATTCAGTTTTACCTCACGTTCACTTCTAAGAGCCTTTCAAATGCCTCAGCATGGACATGAAGATTTAATGGCAGAAACACTGAGCGAGCTCTATCGACTGGTGTACGCTCAACTCAATTAACCTCGTGATAACATGCACACACACTCCAAACCAGTCTGTCTCCCTCATGATGGAAATGTGAGTTTAACTCATTATGAGGAAACCCTTTTGATGTTGACTGTTTCTACCCACTCATATGGGTTATATTTTGTTGTTATTTATTTAACTAGGCAAGTTAAGAACAAATTCTTATTTTCAATGACGGCCTAAGAACAGTGGGTTAACTGCCTTGTTCAGGGGCAGATTTTTAGCTTGTCAGCTGGGGGATTCGATCGAGCAACCTTTCAGTTACTGTCCCAATGCTCTAACCACTAGGCTACCTGCCGCCCCATATGATCAGTAGGGCTGGCAGAATTATCGTATAATCATGTAACAGTCAATTAGGGGAAATAATCGTGAACTCAAAATAATAATCTGATGATGTGGCTGGTGAAACTGACATGCACAAAAATTTGGGACTGTATCCCAACTAGTGTTGCACAGTAAACTGGTACTTTTTTGATACCTTAACATGAAAAATGGTTTGGTTCTAGAATTTTGCTTACTTTTGGTACTTGTGTCTCACGGATCAAGTCTGTCTATCAGTGCAGCTGATGTCCCCCATGGAGTGCACCCTGTCGGCTCCACTTAGCCTGCACCCTGTCGGCTCCACTTAGCCTGCACTGGGAGTCTGGGCTGCATCATCTTTAACTCCCCAGTCATGCTGCACAGAAGTTAACACTCTTCAATAATGCGATACGACATGTAGAAATGTTGAAACTGTTCATTACTGTTCTCAAAATAATGTCCATGACAACATACAGGCTAGAATAACTTTACGATACAAGAAGATACCTGAACCTTCCAGCTTCGTAGGCTAACTTTCTTTGCTAGAATACAGCTGAAACTAACATCAATTCACCACCTTCGTACTTTGTTTGTGATAATATGTAAATCATAATGAAAAATATGCTGATTTAAAATCTGATTGCCACCAAACACTTTATCCATTCACTTAATCGGTCTCCCTCACGTCTCTCCCTCAGCCAAAGATTATATTGCCTCAGCAAACTGAGGACTCTGACAGGCTGCACCACTCCTGGCTTGTGAATGACAGTCATTACTGGTTAAAGAGACAGTACACACTTTTGTAAAATAAGCTACATCGATGCAAATGTTGTTGATCAGTACAATAAAATGGAAGGGAAACAGCCCCATGAAATCATACAAAACAAGCTCAATAACTCAATGCATGCACACATTCCTAGGCTACATCTTGATTTACCCAGTTTATCAATAGAAATTTACCATTCAAATAAATGATTACCATTATGTTGTTTGTAGTTAGATTGGTAAAAACAAAGTCACATTTATTGTATAATTGGTTCATAAATGCATACATGGCTGTCCCTGAAGAATTCTGACATAAAACATTTAAAATGTAATAATATTGAACCTTAAAGTTGCCCAATGATTGAACAGAGCAGTAGCTGAGTTTATATGTCTGGATCCAGGGAACAGAGCAGTAGCTGAGTTTATATGTCTGGATCCAGGGAACAGAGCAGTAGCTGAGTTTATATGTCTGGATCCAGGGAACAGAGCATTAGCTGAGTTTATATGTCTGGATCCAGGGAACAGAGCAGTAGCTGAGTTTATATGTCTGGATCCAGGGAACAGAGCAGTAGCTGAGTTTATATGTCTGGATCCAGGGAACAGAGCAGTAGCTGAGTTTATATGTCTGGATCCAGGGAACAGAGCATTAGCTGAGTTTATATGTCTGGATCCAGGGAACAGAGCAGTAGCTGAGTTTATCTGTCTGGATCCAGTGAACAGAGCAGTAGCTGAGTTTATATGTCTGGATCCAGGGAACAGAGCAGTAGCTGAGTTTATCTGTCTGGATCCAGTGAACAGAGCAGTAGCTGAGTTTATATGTCTGGATCCAGGGAACAGAGCAGTAGCTGAGTTTATCTGTCTGGATCCAGTGAACAGAGCAGTAGCTGAGTTTATATGTCTGGATCCAGGGAACAGAGCATTAGCTGAGTTTATATGTCTGGATCCAGGGAACAGAGCAGTAGCTGAGTTTATATGTCTGGATCCAGGGAACAGAGCAGTAGCTGAGTTTATATGTCTGGATCCAGGGAACAGAGCAGTAGCTGAGTTTATATGTCTGGATCCAGTGAACAGAGCAGTAGCTGAGTTTATATGTCTGGATCCAGGGAACAGAGCATTAGCTGAGTTTATATGTCTGGATCCAGTGAACAGAGCAGTAGCTGAGTTTATATGTCTGGATCCAGTGAACAGAGCAGTAGCTGAGTTTATATGTCTGGATCCAGGGAACAGAGCATTAGCTGAGTTTATATGTCTGGATCCAGTGAACAGAGCAGTAGCTGAGTTTATCTGTCTGGATCCAGGGAACAGAGCATTAGCTGAGTTTATATGTCTGGATCCAGTGAACAGAGCAGTAGCTGAGGATATCTGTCTGGATCCAGGGAACAGAGCAGTAGCTGAGTTTATATGTCTGGATCCAGTGAACAGAGCAGTAGCTGAGTTTATATGTCTGGATCCAGGGAACAGAGCAGTAGCTGAGTTTATATGTCTGGATCCAGGGAACAGAGCAGTAGCTGAGTTTATATGTCTGGATCCAGTGAACAGAGCATTAGCTGAGGATATCTGTCTGGATCCAGGGAACAGAGCAGTAGCTGAGTTTATATGTCTGGATCCAGGGAACAGAGCAGTAGCTGAGTTTATATGTCTGGATCCAGTGAACAGAGCAGTAGCTGAGTTTATATGTCTGGATCCAGGGAACAGAGCAGTAGCTGAGTTTATATGTCTGGATCCAGGGAACAGAGCAGTAGCTGAGTTTATATGTCTGGATCCAGGGAACAGAGCAGTAGCTGAGTTTATATGTCTGGATCCAGGGAACAGAGCAGTAGCTGAGTTTATATGTCTGGATCCAGGGAACAGAGCAGTAGCTGAGTTTATATGTCTGGATCCAGGGAACAGAGCAGTAGCTGAGTTTATATGTCTGGATCCAGGGAACAGAGCAGCAGCAGAGTTTATCTGTCTGGATCAAGTGCCATTCTGTGACTTTGGCTAATATGCCTTCTTTTTTTGCTGTGGTATCATTTTGGTATCGAATAAACGTGATGGTATTGAATATCGTGCTACTTAACCTGGTATCGGAATCAAAGTCAAAATGTGGTATTGTGACATTGGACTAATGAGGTATATTTTACCCAATAGCAGTTCATCATTTTACAAGCAGAAGGGCACAGCTGGGAGGAAAAGCTTAATTTCCTATATTTCCAAGCAGTCAAATGTTTTTGTTTATTAGCCAAGGGTGTCACCAAAGCTACGGTATGTTAGTAGCTCATTTTCAAAGATGCATTATGATGCTTTACAAGCTCAAAAACGTTTTATCAAAAACAATAATAACCGTGGCCATTAACGGACATTTATCACTACCCAAAATGCATCACAGCCCTAATGATCACAATCAGCTCTGATGGTTAACAGTACAGTCTACACACACACCACTCATAACATTGAGAGAGAGAGAGAGAGAGAGAGAGAGAGAGAGAGAGAGAGAGAGAGAGAGAGAGAGAGAGAGAGAGAGAGAGAGAGAGAGAGAGACAGAGACAGAGAGAGAGAGAGAGAGAGAGAGAGAGAGAGAGAGAGAGAGAGAGAGAGAGACAGAGACAGAGACAGAGACAGAGACAGAGACAGAGACAGAGACAGAGACAGAGACAGAGACAGAGACAGAGAGAGACAGAGAGAGAGACAGAGAGAGAGACAGAGAGAGAGACAGAGAGAGAGACAGAGAGAGAGACAGAGAGAGAGACAGAGAGAGAGACAGAGAGACAGAGAGAGAGAGAGAGAGAGAGAGAGACTGGGACCACTGGCCGAAGTGATTTATTATTTTAAAACACAACGCATGGAGAGTACACTATACATCTGTTACACTGGAATACACTGAATTGAATTGAATTGAATTGAGAGAGAGAGAGAAGAGAGAGAAGAGAGAGAGAGAGACAGAGATAGACAACCAGTGAAGAACAAACACCATTGTAAATACAACCCATATTTATGCTTATTTATTTTAACTTGTGTGCTTTAACCATTTGTACATTGTTACAACACTGTATATATATAATATGACATTTGTAATGTCTTTCTTGTTTTGAAACTTCTGTATGTGTAATGTTTACTGTTAATTTGTATTGTTTATTTCACTTTTGTATATTATCTACCTCACTTGCTTTGGCAATGTTAACACATGTTTCCCATGCCAATAAAGCCCCTTGAATTGAATTGAATTGAATTGAATTGAATTGAGAGAGAGAGAGAGAGAGAGAGAGAGAGAGAGAGAGAGAGAGAGAGAGAGAGAGAGGGAGAGAGAGAACAGAAGGACAGAAACAGGTTGTTATTGAAATGCATACTGTACACTTAGGTTATTATTCTAGTACAACCTGTTCATGGATTAATGGATAGTGGTCACACTAAAAGAGATCAGATCTTTCTAACCTGGTGTAAATGGTCCATTATGGTCCACTGTGGGTAACCACCTCTGGAAGAGGACAAGGACAGATATCACTGCCAAGTGTCAGAGCACCAACTCATTAAATATAATGGGAAATGTGAGACAGAGGAGAAAAGAGAGAGAAAGAGAGAGAGACAAAGAAAGAGACAGAGGGGTTCATTTCATGACTGCTGCTTATCTTCATACACTGATGCCTTTTCCATTAAGAGCTGACAGAGAACTGCTTTACTCTGGGTAACAATAGGTCCAGTACTGGCCAAGTGTAGACACACACACACGCACACACACACTGCAGATCTATTTCAGGGTGCAGGACAGTTATGGGAAGCTGCCCCATGCAAATACTACAGAGAATTCAATTACACAGAGCCCAGGGAATCAAAAATTAGATAGCTAGATAAATGAGCGGTGTTGAAAAACATTTTTGTCAAATATTTCCCTTTTGTGCCTTATCCCAAAAATATTGTGCAATGTCATGTGTGTGTATGTGCATATTATATGTGCATGACCATGTGTGTGTGTGTGTGCTTTTCTCGTCATTCTCTGATGAAAGGACTGCTATAAGAGGCTGAGAGGCTAAAGGCCACTTTAAGAAACTGAAGGGCTGATGGTAAGAGGCTGAGGGCCAGGGTTAGAGCACTATGTCAAGAGTCTCCACACAAAGGACTGTGACAATGAGAGACTGTGAGGAGGGCACAGCTAGTCTTCACTAATGACTCTCACAAAGACATGAAAGGAAAAGAGGGAGAGAGTGAGGGAGGGGAGAAAGATGGAAGGTAGGCAGGGAGAGGGCTAGGACTGGAGAGGGAGAGAGAAAGAGAGAGTGAGAGAGAAGAGTGTTGGGGTGGAGAGATGAAGAGAGAGGACAGGGTCAGGGGTGGGGAAGGAGTGGAGGGGGAAAGGAGAGGCGAGAGATACTGTAGATCAGATGAATAGATAGATGGAGAGGGGGTTAAAGGGGTTTAGAGTGGGGTAGAGGGGGAAAGAGGGGGGTTAGTTTAAAAAAAAATATATATATATGTATATAGATATATATTTAACCTTTATTTAACTTGGCAAGTCAGTCAAGAACAAATTCTTATTTACAATGACGGCCTACCCCGGCCAAACACGAACGACGCTGTGCGCCGTCCTATGGGTCTCTTGCACTGAGATTCAGTGCCTTAGAATGCTGCGCCACTCAAGTAGAGGGGGAAAGGGGGGGAGAAGGGGGATAGAAAGGGGGTAGAGGGGGGGTGGGGCATAGCTGAACAAAGCATAGAGATAGTATGACAACAGAGAAAATCATACGTTCCTGCAATATTTCTGCTGTATAATGTATAAACCAAAGTTACTGAAGTGAAATATCCCCAGCTGATTGTTGCTTTGGGTGAACTGTAGAACACGTCCCTAGTGCCGGAAACAATGTGCATTGACATTTCCCGAAAGTATTTAGAATACAAAAGCCAGTCAATATCAGCCACCTACAGCTCAGTTCCCTCCCTCATTCTGTCGTTCTCTTCCTCTTCCTCAGTGAAGAAATGTTCTAAGCAGGAGATCACACAGGTAAGAATAGAGACAAAGGAAAAAGAAAGTGACAGAAAGAGACAAAACACACACAACCCACAGCTGCTTTCACTTATTAGCAGGGAATGCTTGCTTTGAAATGCACAGTAACCATGGCAACTTATCAGTTTTGATCAATTTTTTTCCCGGTAAATTTGCCTCAACAAATCCCATAAATTACATGGACTCTGTGTGAAATATTAGGGGTTGATATGTTTTTGAATGACTAACCCTTCCTCTGTTCCCCATACATACACCATCTGTAAGGTCCCTCAGTCAAGTATTGTATTTCAAGCAGAGATTCAACTACAAAGACCAAGGAGCTTTTTGAAAGCCTCATAAAGAAGGGCAGTGACTGGTAGATGAGTAACAATAACAAATCAGACATTAAATATCTCTTTAAGCATGGTCAAGTGAATAATTATGCCGTAGATTATATATTAAACCACCCAGACACATAAAAAATCCTGCAGGACAGGAATGAAACTGCTCAGGGATGTTACCATGAGGTCACTGGGGATTTTTAAAACAGTTACAGAGTTCAATGGCATTGTATTGACTCCACAATAATTACTTAAATTACATAGTGAAAAGAAGAATACAAATATAGAGAATACAAATATTCCAAAACATGCATCTTGTATGCAACAAGACACTAAAGTAATACTACAAAAAAATAAACATGGCAACGGAATACCCTTTTTGGCGTAAATACAAAGCCTTATGTTTGGGGCAGATCCAACACAACACATCACTGAGTAACTGCCTCCTTATTTTCAAGCATGGTGGTGACTGCATCCTAGTATGGGTATGCTTGACATCGGCAAATACTGGGGAGTTTTTTCAGGATACAAAAATAACTAGCTAAGCACAGGCAAAATCCTAGAGGAAAACCTGTTTTAGTCTGCTGTACAGAGCCACTGGGAGAGGAATTCAACTTTCATTAGGATAATAATAACATACAACACAAGCCAAATCTACACTGGAGTTCCTGAGTGGCCAAGTTACAGTTTTGAATTAAATCTGCTTTAAAATCTATGTCAATAGTTGAAAAATGCTGTCTAGCCATGATCCCCAACATCTTGACAGAGCTTGAAGAATTACGAAAAGAATGGGCTAATATTGCACAATCTAGGTGTGTAAAGCTCTTATCAATTTACCCAAGAAAACACAAAGGTGTTTCTAACATGTATTGACCTGTTCACCGGACTGTTCACTCTACCTGTTCACCGGACTGTTCACTCTACCTGTTCACTGGACGTGCTACCTGTCCCAGACCTGCTGTTTTCAACTCTCTAGAGACAGCATGAGCGGTAGAGATACTTTTAATGATCGGCTATGAAAAGCCAACTGACATTTACTCCTGAGGTGCTGACTTGTTGCACCCTCGACAACTACTGTGATTGTTATTATTTGACCATGCTGGTCATTTATGAACATTTGAACATCTTGGCCATGTTCTGTTATAATATCCACCGGCACAGCCAGAAGAGGACTGGCCACCCCTCATAGCCTGGTTCCTCTCTAGGTTTCTTCCTAGGTTTTTGCCTTTCTAGGGCGTTTTTCCTAACCACCGTGCTTCTACACCTGCATTGCTTGCTGTTTGGGGTTTTAGGCTGGGTTTCTGTACAGCACTTTGAGATATCAGCTGATGTAAGAAGGGCTATATAAATACATTTGATTTGATTTGATTAACTCATGACTATGAATACTTATGCAACAACTATATTTTAGTTATTTATTAATATCAATCTTTTTTTTCTTTTTTTTTCCATTTTGACATTACAGAGTATTTTGTGTAGATATGTTGACAAAAAATGACAATTAAATAAATTTTAATCCCACTTGGTTACACAATAAAATACACATATATTTGAATTGAAGCCAAAGTAATGTACATTTCAGTGTGATTATGAACAGTCAACAACAAATCCTTAGAAAGAAAAACATTAAAGAAACATCTGTTTGATTTGACTATGTACAATCCAACAAATATACATAATTGATATTCAGCTTGCAGGAACGGGTACTGGAACGAGTTGCCGACGTCACCATGGCCAGGAGGAACAATCTCATCTACTGAGAGATGAGATAAAATCTGTTTTTCATAGAGGCATAGTAAAAACAATAGAAATACTCACAACATAAACATACTGTATAAGTGATCAGAGGACAGTAAAATAGTACAGTACAATTGTGCAAAAGCAAATAAAGTGATTCGGTAGTGTCGTCTGTTAACTGTGACCTGGTGTGGTTGAAGGCCCAGATGCAAATGGCCAAGAAGGATATAATTCATATTAATATTAATGAATGTGACTCTCTCTCTCTGACAAACAAACACAAAGAGAAATCTAAAACACACAAACAAAAACGACTAGGTCATCGTTCTTACCTTAGCGGAGTTCTTCATGGTGACGACCACCTTGGATCCAGCACTGGACACCAGATCCATGAGCATGCCCATTCCCTTCACAATCTTACCCCGAGGGAAGAAAACATGTTTCAGTGCTGTATTAGTCTTATTCATTTGGGTCCACAAGAAAGTGAATTGTCATGGAGACCCAAATGTTTTAAACACACACACACACACACACACACACACACACACACACACACACACACACACACACACACACACACACACACACACACACACACACACACACACACACACACACACACACACACACACACACACACACACACACACACACACACACACACACACACACACACACAAAGGTCTCTTCCTCTTCAAACCGCCGTGTTTATATCATGTCTATCTTAATTAATTCACATTAACTTGTTTGCTAGCTAACTTGTTTTGTGGGATACAGTGATGAAAAATACCACAGATGATGAAATAGTCAGTGAAACATTTAGGCTAAAATAAGCTGTAGCAGCTTGTCTTCAAACTTGTCTTCAAGAGTACTGTCACTTCAACAGCACTGGCTATAGCCTACCATGAACAAAGATAGAGCAGATGCAGGTAATGAAGGCCTGAGTTTATAAAGTCTAGTTAATGCATTGTGTACTTAACTAGCTAGCTAACTAGCTTAACATACCTTGCTTGCTCCTCGTTGAAGATGCTCTATCATCTCTCCATCCATGATGAGGTGACAGATGATTGTTGGGAACACTCGTAAAATAATCCTTCCTTACAGGTAATTCAGAGCATACTGTCAGCTTCGCTCAAAGTAATGACAACATAACTATTTAGAAATCAAAACTGCGACAGTAGATGGGAGGGGTTAGGGGTAGCTGAAGGATGCAACTAAAAACAAACTGAATATAACTATTGTAAAATATACTGTGTCCCAAAAATGTAAACTACCGGTCCAAAGTTTAAGAACACCTACTCATTCAAGGGTTATTCTTTATTTTAACTATTGCCTACACTGTATAATAATAGTGAAGACATCAAACATATGAAATAACACATATGGAATCATGTAGTAACCAAAAAAGTGTTAAACAAATCAAAATATATTTTATATTTGAGATTCTTCAAATAGCCACCGTTTGCCTTGATGACAGCTTCGTATACTCTTGGCATTCTCTGAACCAGCATCACCTGGAATGAGTTCCCACATATGCTGAGCACTTGTTGGCTGCTTTTCCTTCACTCTGCGGTCGGACTCATCCCAAACCATCTCAATTTGGTTGAGGTCGGGGGATTGTGGAGGCCAGGTCATCTGATGCAGCACTCCATCACTCTCTTTCTTGGTAAAATATCCCGTACACAGCCTGGAGGTGTGTGTTGGGTCATTGTCCTGTTGAAAAACAGATGATAGTCCCACTAATCCCAAACAAGATGGGATGGCGTATCGCTGCAAAATGCTGTGGTAGCCATGCTGGTTAATTGTGCCTTGAATTCTAAATAAATCACAGACAGTGTCAACAGCAAAGCACAACCACACCATAACACCTCCTCCTCCATGCTTCACGGTGGTTAATACACGTGTGGAGATAATCCGTTCACGCACACCGCGTCTCACAAAGACACGGCGGTTGGATCCAAAAATCTCCAATTTGGACTCCAGACCAAAGGACAAATTTCCACCGGTCTAATGTCCATTGCTCGTGTTTCTTGGCCCAAGCAAGTCTCTTCTTATTATTGGTGTCCTTTAGTAGTGGTTTCTTTGCAGCAATTCAACCTGATTCAATTAGTCCCCTCTGAACAGTTGATGTTGAGATGTGTCTGTTAAGCATTTAAACTAAGCATTTATTTGGGCTGCAAACTGGTAACTCTAATGAACTTATCCTCTGCAGCAGAGGTTACTCGGTGTCTTCCATTCCTGTGGCGGTCCTCATAAGAGCCAGTTTCATCATAGTGCTTGAGGGTTTTTGTGACTGCACTTCAAGAAACTTTCAAAGTTCTTGAAATGTTCCATATTAACTGATCTTCATGTCTTAAAGTAGTGATGGACTGTCATTTCTCTTTGCTTATTTGAGTTGTTCTTCCCATAATATGGACTTTTTACCAAATAGGGCTATCTTCTGTATACCACCCCTGCCTTTTCACAACACACCTGATTGACTCAAACGCATTAAGAAGAAAAGACATTCCACAAATGTACTTTTAAGAAGGCACACCGGTTAATTGAAGTGACTACCTCATGAAGCTGGTTGAGAGAATGACAAGAGTGTGCAAACCTGTCATCAAGGCAAAGGGTGGCTATTTGAAGAATCTCAAATATAAAATATATTTTGATTGGTTGTCATGATCGTCATGGGAAGAAGTGGACCAAAGCGCAGCTAGGTACGTGTTCATTCTCTTTATTTTATTAATGAACACCGACAACAACAAAACAAAATATGACCGTGACGTTCTGCAGGGCAAAATAACAACCAACGCAAAAATAAGAACCCACAAATGAAAGAGCGAAAAACGACTGCCTAAGAATGATTCCCAATCAGAGACAACGACAGACAGCTGCCTCTGATTGGGAACCACACTCGGCCAAAAATAAAGAAATAGAAAACATAGAAATAAAGAAACTAGAATGCCCACCCTATTCACACCCTGGCCTAACCAAAATAGAGAATAAAACCTCTCTATGGCCAGGGTGTGACATTGGTTTAACACTTTTTTGGTTACTACATGATTTTATATGTGTTATTTCATAGTTTTGATGTCTATTATTCTACAATGTAGAAAATAGTACAAATAAAGAAAAACCCTAAAGAGGCATTTCTGCTGCCTCTGAAAAACATCAAAAGAAAGATGCCCAGGGTCCCTGCTCATCTGCGTGAACTTGCCTTAGGCATGCTGCAAGGAGGCATGAGGACTGCAGATGTGGCCAGGGCAATACATTGCAATGTCCATACTGTGAGAAGCCTAAGACAGGGCTACAGGGAGACAGGACGGACAGATGATCGTCTTCACCGTTGCAGACCACATGTAACAACACCTGCACAGGATCGGTACATCCGAACATCACACCTGCGGTACAGGTACAGGATGGCAACAAAAACTGCCCGAGTTTCACCAGGAATGCCCAATCCCTCCATCAGTGCTTAGACTGTCCACAATAGGTTGAGAGAGACTGGACTGAGGGCTTGTAGGCCTGTTGTAAAGCAGGTCCTCACCAGATTACATCGGCAACAATGTCGCCTATGGGCACAAACCCACCACCGCTGGACCAGACAGGACTGGCAAAAAGTTCTCTTCACTGATGAGTCGCGGTTTTGTCTCACCAGGGGTGATGGTCAGATTCGCGTTTATTGTCGATGGAATGAGCATTACACCGAGGCCTGTACTCTGGAGCGGGATCGATTTGGAGGTGGATGTTCCGTCATGGTCTGGGGCAGTGTGTCACAGCATCATCGGACGGAGTTTGTTGTCATTGCTGGCAATCTCAACGCTGTGCGTTACAGGGAAGACATCCTCCTCCCTCATGTGGTACCCTTCCTGCAGGCTCATCCTGACATGAACCTCCAGCATGACAATGCCATCAGCCATACTGCTCGTTCTGTGGGTGACTTCTTGCAAGACAGGAATGTCAGTGTTCTGCCATGGCCAGCGAAGAGCCCGGATCACAATCCCATCGAGCACGTCTGGGACCTGTTGGATCGGAGGGTGAGGGCTAGGGCCATTCCCCCCAGAAATGTCTGGGAACTTACAGGTGCCTTGGTGGAAGAGTGAGTTAACATCTCACAGCAAGAACTGGCAAATCTGGTGCAATGCATAAGGAGGAGATGCACTGCAGTACTTAATGCAGTTGGTGCCAACACCAGATACTGATTGTTACTTTTGATTTTGACCCCCCCGCCTTTGTTCAGCGACACATTATTTAATTTCTGTTAGTCACATGTCTGTGGAACTTGTTCAGTTTATGTCTCCGTTGTTGAATCTTGTAATGTTCATACAAATATTTACACATGTTAAGTTTGCTGAAAATTAACCCAGTTGACAGTGAGAGGACGTTTCTTTTTTTGCTGAGTTTAGTATGTATAAGCTGGAAGTAGAAGCCTAAGAGTTGTTGTCCATTCGTTATTAGGGGAAAATAATAAAGGAAATATATTTAAAAAATTTGCTAAAACATTATGGGGGATTGGAAATGATGCAGACAATTACATTGATGGAAGCCACAATCTATCTGCAATATTAAGGCTGATCGACCCCAGAAAAAACAATCATTCTGACTAACTAGAAAAAGGGAGGCGTTGCGTGTGCATCCTTCTCACCTGTGCACTCGTTGACACCCCCTCAAATATTAAAAGCAGTGGATTGGTGTAACGTATTGGTAGACAATTCATCTACTCCTATCCAATGCTTTCACATCTGTGAGGGAAATGAAGGAGAGTTTCTTTCGAAACTTTTTTTAATGGTACATAAAGGTAACAACGCTCACTGTAAAACCTAGTTTCCGGTTTACATGTCATCTCCCAACGTTCTCAGACATGAATGAATGTTGAGTACTGACTTGTATCATGGGTGACCTGGCTGATCCAATATCATAGACAGTGAGACAGACCTGCCATGCAGCTCCGACTTTGGTTACATTAGACAACACGTCACACATTTTTTAAATTGAGAAACACTGTACTAAACGTCTTAGTTAGATGTAAAATTGCGCAACTGAAACATCCTCTGCAAAAACTTCTACATTTATTACAGATTTCTTGAGTTATGTTAGATTCATTCTGGGGAATTTGAGGAAGTGAAATAGGCTTCTACAGTGTCTCATGGGGGACCAACATCATTAACCAAATGCAGAATTGGTCAGGAAACACACCTCCAAGACTGAATTCTTGTTTTTATAATGGGCAACGGAAAAACACAAGTGCCAATCAACATATTCAGTGGATCTTTAAGTAATCATACAATATTTTTATATTACAAGAAAATGAAGAGTATCCAAAACAACCAAAATCTAATTTTCCACAAAAACAGAACGCCGTTGCATTTTGGCTTTTTCCCATCAGTGAATTGGCATGACATCCGACGAGCTAAGTGATGGAAGTGACTGATCATGTCTGTGTGTGAGTGTGTGTGTGCTTGTGAGTATGTGTGTTTGCATTAGAGTGTGTGTGTGCGCATGTGTGTGCATCCGTGTGTGTGTGTGTGTGTGTGTGTGTGTGTGTGTGTGTGTGTGTGTGTGTGTGTGTGTGTGTGTGTGTGTGTGTGTGTGTGTGTGTGTGTGTGTGTGTGTGTGTGTGTGTGTGTGTGTGTGTGTGTGTGTTGGTCGCTGCAGTCTCTCTGTAGTTAGGTTTGGATTCATGAGAGTAAGCTGATCCTAGATCTGTGCTATGGACAGCCTATATTATTGTAGCATAATGGTATAATAGTTTAGTCTAAGGACTGTAATAGAGAGTAAGGTGCCTTTGCTGAGAAAATGTAGCTCAATCATACAACAGGATCTCGGGGTTTGAACAATTTGATCACAGATTCTGACGTTTATCCACGTTTCTCTCAAATGTCAATGTTTTGTGTTTTTGACACCCTGGGTTGAATCCTCCTGCCGATCATTGTTCCATTTCTCCAAACGCCAAATTTCGAAGTAAAGGGTTAAGGGTTAAAACGTTAAGTTTAGGCATTCATTTTAAATGGTTTAGTAAAGGGGTAAGGTTAGGGTTACAAGCAAAACATGTTTTGAACACTGGGATTGAACACACAACCCTTGGATCCAGAGTCATGGGATTACCCCCATGCGTCACTCGGCACAAGGTCCAAGCCAAAAGAAAACTAACAAGCCTACTTGGTTGTAATAGCGACCACTGTTGCCCATTGTGGCCGGTTTTGAAGGCATTTCAAATCCAATTGTATTTGTCACAGGCGCCAAATTCAACAGGTGTAGACCTTACAGTGAAATGCTTACTTACAAGCCCTTAACCATCAATGCAGTTTTAAGAAAAATAGACAAAAATAAATAAAAATTAAAAATATTTAAAGAGCAGCAGTAAAATAACAGTAGCGAGTCTACATACAGGGGGTACCGGTACAGAGTCACTGTGCGGTTGCACAGTTTAGTCAAGGTAATTGAGGTAATATGTCGATGTGGGTAGAGTTAAAGTGACTATGTATAGATAATAAACAGAGAGTTGCAGCAGTGTAAAATATGGGAGGGGGAGGGGTAACACTGCAAACGGTCTGGGTAGGCATTTGATTAGCTGTTCAGGAGGTAGAGGAGGCTTGGGGGTAGAAGCTGTTAAGAAGCCTTTTTGGACTTAGTCTTTGCGCTCCCGTACTGCTTGCCGTGCGATAGCATAGAGAACAGTCTATGACTAGGGTGGCTGGAGTCTTTGACAATTTTCAGGGCCTTCCTCTGACACCGCCTGGTATAGAGGTCCTGGATGGCAGGAAGCTTGGCCCCAGTGATGTACTGGGCCGTAAGCACTACCCTCTGTGAGTACGGCCCAGTACCCGACGTCCTATGGACATGGATAGATGTTCAATTTCAAAGGCAATATTGAGCGACCTGCCTGGCATCAAGGAACATTAAACAAAGCGGTGATGTCTTCTCTGATACACAGTGACACACAGTGACACACACACACACACACACACACACACTGACAAACACACAAACACACACAGACGTAGAGTGTTCCAACGAGACAGTAACAAACTGTCCTCATCATATACACACACACACACACACACACACACACACACACACACACACACACACACACACACACACACACACACACACACACACACACACACACACATACTGACAAACACACGTAGAGTGTTCCAACGAAACAGTAACAAACTGTCCTCATCATACACACACACACACACACACACACACACACACACACACACACACACACACACACACACACACACACACACACACACACACACACACACACACACACACACACACACACACACACACACACACACACACACAGATAGATAGAGGGGAACAAAGGCAGGGCTTGTAAGAGGATGAGGGATCAGTGTGTTTGAAACATGTCTGAATCTAAGAGAAGGAGATCACAGGGTGACAACGGGAGAGGACACACTGGACACATCTCAAACTGGGAAGAGTGGATAGAGATGAGAGGAGATGAGAGGAAAACAGAAGAGGAGGAGAAAAAAGAGAGTGAGGGCGAGTAGGATGTAGTAATAGGGATGTCATATTAGACTGGTTTGAGAAGAAAGATGAGAGGAGAAAGAGAACGAGAGAAGGTTGATTAGCAGTAAGGAGAGGTCAGTTGAGAGGAGAGAGAGAAAGGAGTTTGATTAGCAGTGAGGAGAGGTCAGATGAGAGGAGAGAGGGAGAGGAGTTTGATTAGCAGTGAGGAGAGGTCAGATGAGAGGAGAGAGGGAGAGGAGGTTGATTAGCAGTGAGGAGAGGTCAGATGAGAGGAGAGAGGGAGAGGAGTTTGATTAGCAGTGAGGAGAGGTCAGATGAAAGGAGAGAGAGAGGAGATTAATGAGGAGTGAGGAGAGGGACAGAAAGGGAGAAAAGGAGTGGATGAAGAAAGCGGGATGTCATCTAACACTGGAAATAATGGATAAGAAAAATAGGAAATGAGAGGAGAGAGGGGAGAGAGGAAAGAGTGGAGGAAGAGACGGATAATGTTCACCAGCAGTATTATTAACCAAGCATTGTGACAGAGACGTTCTGGATGAAAATGTCACCCCCTGTCATCTCTCCCTCTTCCAGCCTCCTCCCTCCTCTATCTTACCCCATTTCCATCCACACCAACCTAACCTTATCACCATGGAGACAAGCAGCTAAAATGTCACCAGCTGTCAGCTGAGGTAGCAGAGTGTATTTGTGCCAAATGCGTTTGTGTCACCCTATTCCCTTAATACCTTTATAGTGCACTACTTATCATATGGTGTCTGGTTCAAAAGAAGTGCACTACATTGGCAATATGGTGCCATTTGGAACACAGAGTATATAAGGGGAAAATAGCATAGTGATAAAAAAATACACTCGTGTAATACTATACCCCTATGTTAAACCCTAGTCCATTACTGTACCACTATGTATTACCCTAGTCAAATACTGTACCACTATTTATACCCTAGTCTAATACTGTTTCACTATGTTATACCCTAGTCTAATACTGTACCACTATGTTATACCCTAGTCTAATACTGTATCTCTATGTATTACCCTAGTCAAATACTGTACCACTATTTATACCCTAGTCTAATACTGTTAAATCCTAGTCTAATACTGTTTCACTATGTTACACCCTAGTCTAATACTGTATCACTATGTATACCCTAGTCTAATACTGTATCACTATGTTAAATCCTAGTCTAATACTGTATCACTATGTTAAATCCTAGTCTAATACTGTTTCACTATGTTATATCCTAGTCTAATACTGTATCACTATTTATACCCTAGTCTAATACTGTTTCACTATGTTATACCCTAGTCTAATACTGTATCACTATGTTATACCCTAGTCTAATACTGTACCACTATGTATTAGGTTTTACTGTTAACCTATAAAGCGTTACATGGGCTTGCTCCTACCTATCTTTCCGAGTTGGTCCTGCCGTACATACCTATACGTACGCTACGGTCACAAGATGCAGGCCTCCTAATTGTCCCTAGAATTTCTAAGCAAACAGCGGGAGGCAGGGCTTTCTCCTATAGATCTCCATTTTTATGGAACGGTCTGCCTACCCATGTGAGAGACGCAGACTCGGTCTCAACCTTTAAGTCTTTACTGAAGACTTATCTCTTCAGTAGGTCATATGATTGAGTGTAGTCTGGCCCAGGAGTGTGAAGGTGAACGGAAAGGCTCTGGAGCAACGAACCGCCCTTGCTGTCTCTGCCTGGCCGGTTCCCCTCTCTCCACTGGGATTCTCTGCCTCTAACCCTATTACAGGGGCTGAGTCACTGGCTTACTGGTGCTCTTTCATGCCGTCCCTGGGAGGGGTGCGTCACTTGAGTGGGTTGAGTTACTGACGTGATCTTCCTGTCTGGGTTGGCGCCCCCCCTTGGTTTGTGCTGTGGTGGAGATCTTTGTGGGCTATACTCGGCCTTGTCTCAGGATTGTAAGTTGGTGGTTGAAGATATCCCTCTAGTGGTGTGGGGGATGTGCTATGGCAAAGTGGGTGGGGTTATATCCTTCCTGTTTGGCCCTGTCCGGGTGTTTCTTCTGATGGGGCCACAGTGTCTCCTGACCCCTCCTGTCTCAGCCTCCAGTATTTATGCTGCAGTAGTTTATGTGTCGGGGGGCTAGGGTCAGTTGGTTATACCTGGAGTACTTCTCCTATCTTATCCAGTGTCCTGTGTGAATTTAAGTATGCTCTCTCTAATTCTCTCGTTCTCTCTTTCTTTCTCTCTCTCGGAGAACCTGAGCCCTAGGACCATACGTCACGGCAAACCGGGCATGATGACTCCTTGCTGTCCCCAGTCCGCCTGGCCTTGCTGCTATTCCAGTTTCAGCTGTTCTGCCTGCGGTTATGGAACCCCTACCTGTCCCAGACCTGCTGTTTTCAACTCTTAATGATCGGCTATGAAAAGCCAACTGATATTTATTCCTGATTATTATTTGACCATGCTTGTCATTTATGAACATTTTGAAAATCTTGGCTCTCTCTAATTCTCTCCTTCTCTCTTTCTTTCTCTCTCTCGGAGGACCTGAGCCCTAGGACCATACGTCACGGCAAACCGGGCATGATGACTCCTTGCTGTCCACAGTCCGCCTGGCCTTGCTGCTATTCCAGTTTCAGCTGTCCTGCCTGCGGTTATGGAACCCCTACCTGTCCCAGACCTGCTGTTTTCAACTCTTAATGATCGGCTATGAAAAGCCAACTAATATTTATTCCTGATTATTATTTGACCATGCTTGTCATTTATGAAAATTTTGAAAATCTTGGCTCTCTCTAATTCTCTCTTTCTTTCTCTCTCTCGGAGGACCTGAGCCCTAGGACCATACGTCAGGACTACCAGGCATGATGACTCCTTGCTGTCCCCAGTCCACCTGGCCTTGCTGCTATTCCAGTTTCAACTGTTCTGCCTGCGGTTATGGAACCGCCACCTGTCCCAGACCTGCTATTTTCAACTCTTAATGATCGGCTATGAAAAGCCAACTGAAAATGATTCATGATTATTATTTGACCATGCTTGTCACTTATGAATATTTTGAACATCTTGGCATAGTTCTGTTATAATCTCCACCCGGCACAGCCAGAAGAGGACTGGCCACCCCTCATAGCCTGGTTCCTCTCTAGGTTTCTTCCTAGGTTTTGGCCTTTCTAGGGAGTTTTTCCTAGCCACCGTGCTTCTACACCTGCATTGCTTGCTGTTTGGGGTTTTAGGCTGGGTTTCTGTACAGCACTTCGAGATATTAGCTGATGTACGAAGGGCTATATAAAATAAACTTGATTTGATTTGATTTGATTTATTACACTAGTCAAATACTGTACCACTATGTTATACCCTAGTCTAATACTGTTTCACTATGTTATACCCTAGTCTAATACTGTTTCACTATGTTATACCCTAGTCTAATACTGTATCACTATTTATACCCTAGTCTAATACTGTATCACTATGTTATACCCTAGTCTAATACTGTTTCACTATGTATTACCCTAGTCTAATACTGTACCACTATTTATACCCTAGTCTAATACTGTACCACTATGTTATATCCTAGTCTAATACTGTACCACTATTTATACCCTAGTCTAATACTGTACCACTATGTTATATCCTAGTCTAATACTGTACCACTATGTTATACCCTAGTCTAATACTGTTTCACTATGTTATACCCTAGTCTAATACTGTATCACTATGTTATACCCTAGTCTAATACTGTATCACTATTTATACCCTAGTCTAATACTGTATCACTATGTTATACCCTAGTCTAATACTGTACCACTATGTTATACCCTAGTCTAATACTGTATCACTATGTTATACCCTAGTCTAATACTGTACCACTATTTATACCCTAGTCTAATACGGTACCACTATGTTATATCCTAGTCTAATACTGTATCACTATGTTATACACTAGTCAAATACTGTACCACTATTTATATCCTAGTCTAATACTGTACCACTATGTTATACCCTAGTCTGATACTGTTTCACTATGTTATACCCTAGTCTAATACTGTATCACTATGTTATACCCTAGTCTAATACTGTATCACTATGTTATACCCTAGTCTAATACTGTATCACTATGTTATATCCTAGTCTAATACTGTATCACTATGTTATATCCTGGTCTAATACTGTATCACTATGTTATACCCGAGTCTAATACTGTATCACTATGTTATACCCTAGTCTAATACTGTATCACTATGTTATACCCTAGTCTGTTACAGTATCACTATGTTATACCCTAGTCCAATACTGTATCACTATGTTATACCCTAGTCTGTTACAGTATCACTATGTTATACCCTAGTCCAATACTGTATCACTATGGTATACCCTAGTCTGTTACAGTATCACTATATATACCCTTGTCTAATACTGTATCACTATGTTATACCCTAGTCTGTTACAGTATCACTATATATACCCTAGTCAAATACTGTACCACTATGTTATACACTAGTCTGTTACAGTATCACTATGTTATACCCTAGTCCAATACTGTATCACTATGTTATACCCTAGTCTAATACTTCACTGTACCACTATGTTATATCCTAGTCTAATACTGTACCACTATGTTATACCCTAGTCTAATACTGTATCACTATGTTATACCTTAGTCTAATACTGTATCACTATTTATATCCTAGTCTAATACTGTACCACTATGTTATACCCTAGTCTAATACTGTATCACTATGTTATACCTTAGTCTAATACTGTACCACTATGTTATATCCTAGTCTAATACTGTACCACTATGTTATACCCTAGTCTAATACTGTATCACTATGTTATACCCTAGTCTAATACTGTATCACTATGTTATTCCTTAGTCTAATACTGTATCACTATGTTATATCCTAGTCTAATACTGTACCACTATGTTATACCCTAGTCTAATACTGTATCACTATGTTATACCTTAGTCTAATACTGTATCACTATTTATATCCGAGTCTAATACTGTATCACTATGTTATACCCTAGTCTAATACTGTATCACTATGTTATACCTTAGTCTAATACTGTATCACTATTTATATCCGAGTCTAATACTGTATCACTATGTTATACCCTAGTCTAATACTGTATCACTATTTATATCCGAGTCTAATACTGTATCACTATGTTATACCCTAGTCTAATACTGTATCACTATGTTATACCCTAGTCCAATACTGTATCACTATGTTATACCCTAGTCTAATACTTCACTGTACCACTATGTTATATCCTAGTCTAATACTGTACCACTATGTTATACCCTAGTCTAATACTGTTTCACTATATTATACCCTAGTCTAATACTGTATCACTATGTTATACCCTAGTCTGTTACAGTATCACTATGTTATACCCTAGTCTAATACTGTATCACTATGTTATACCCTAGTCTAATACTGTACCACTATGTTATACCCTAGTCTGTTACAGTATCACTATGTTATACCCTAGTCTAATACTGTATCACTATGTTATACCCTAGTCTAATACTGTATCACTATGTTATACCCTAGTCTAATACTGTACCACTATGTTATACCCTAGTCTGTTACAGTATCACTATGTTATACCCTAGTCTAATACTGTACCACTATGTTATACCCTAGTCTGTTACAGTATCACTATGTTATACCCTAGTCTAATACTGTATCACTATGTTATACCCTAGTCTAATACTGTACCACTATGTTATACCCTAGTCTAATACTGTATCACTATGTTATACCTTAGTCTAATACTGTATCACTATGTTATATCCTAGTCTAATACTGTATCACTATGTTATACCCTAGTCTAATACTGTATCACTATTTATATCCGAGTCTAATACTGTATCACTATGTTATACCCTAGTCTAATACTGTATCACTATGTTATACCCTAGTCTAATACTGTATCACTATGTTATACCCTAGTCTAATACTTCACTGTACCACTATGTTATATCCTAGTCTAATACTGTACCACTATGTTATACCCTAGTCTAATACTGTACCACTATGTTATACCCTAGTCTAATACTGTATCACTATGTTATACCCTAGTCTAATACTGTATCACTATGTTAAACCCTAGTCTAATACTTTACTGTACCACTATGTTAAACCCTAGTCTAATACTGTATCACTATGTTATACCCTAGTCTGTTACAGTATCACTATGTTATACCCTAGTCTAATACTTCACTGTACCACTATGTTATACCCTCGTCTAATACTGTATCACTATGTTAAACCCTAGTCTAATACTGTATCACTATGTTATACCCTAGTCTAATACTTCACTGTACCACTATGTTAAACCCTAGTCTAATACTGTATCACTATGTTATACCCAAGTCTAATACTGTATCACTATTTATACCCTAGTCTAATACTGTATCACTATGTTATACCCTAGTCTAATACTGTATCACTATGTTATACCCTAGTCTAATACTGTATCACTATGTTAAATCCTAGTCTAATACTGTACCACTATGTTATACCCTAGTCTAATACTGTATCCCTATGTTATATCCTAGTCTAATACTGTACCACTATTTATACCCTAGTCTAATACTGTTTCACTATGTTAAATCCTAGTCTAATACTGTATCACTATGTTATACCCTAGTCTAATACTGTATCACTATGTAATATCCTATGTCTAAAACTGTACCACTATGTTATATCCTAGTCTAATACTGTACCACTATGTTATACCCTAGTCTAATACTGTATCACTATGTTAAATCCTAGTCTAATACTGTACCACTATGTTATACCCTAGTCTAATACTGTATCACTATGTTATACCCTAGTCTAATACTGTACCACTATGTAATATCCTAGTCAAATACTGTACCACTATATATACCCTAGTCTAATACTGTTTCACTATGTTAAATCCTAGTCTAATACTGTATCACTATGTTATACCCTAGTCTAATACTGTATCACTATGTAATATCCTAGTCAAATACTGTACCACTATATATACCCTAGTCTAATACTGTTTCACTATGTTAAATCCTAGTCTAATACTGTATCACTATGTTATACCCTAGTCTAATACTGTATCACTATGTAATATCCTATGTCTAATACTGTATCACTATTTATACCCTAGTCTAATACTGTACCACTATATATACCCTAGTCTAATACTGTACCACTATGTTATACCCTAGTCTGTTACAGTATCACTATGTTATACCCTAGTCTAATACTGTATCACTATGTTATACCCTAGTCTAATACTGTATCACTATGTAATATCCTATGTCTAATACTGTATCACTATTTATACCCTAGTCTAATACTGTACCACTATATATACCCTAGTCTAATACTGTACCACTATGTTATACCCTAGTCTGTTACAGTATCACTATGTTATACCCTAGTCTGTTACAGTATCACTATGTTATACCCTAGTCTAATACTGTTTCACTATGTTCATTAGAGCATCCATGTAAGTTAGCTTTGGTTGACTTTCAACATGATTTCACAACGCGCTTGATTATGTTCAGTCCAGACTATGCTTTCGACTAGAAGTTACTGTTTGTGTGTGTTTAATGTGTGTATTTTGGTCTCCAGGGTTTTAGAAAGAGCCCCTACAGTATCCAGTGGGCCTGGGAGACTAAGAAACACTGTGGACCACAGAACAACACAGCTCTGCTGTGCTCGCTTCTCTTTCTCAGTGATATGAGACACTCCTGCCAAAAAGACAAGATTACACCATTCTATTCACACTGCAAAACAGGAGAAGAAGGGAGGGAGATAGAGAGCGAGAGATTTTAAAGTCAGTGTGCTGTTGCAGCAAACACACACACAAACGTCCAGAGCCTTGCATGATCAAATAACAAGTCCATTGAAAGATGTGTAATCCCTGAACATACACTCATTTAGGAGATGACATTGAGAAAGGGTAGTCATCTAAAACACGGTTCAAATGGATTTCATTTTCAACGAGGGAAAACGCAGTATTCCATCAATGTGTGTTTGCTTGTGTGTGTGTGTGTGTGCAGGTGTGTGTGTGTTTTTGTTTGTGTGTGTGTGTGTGAGTGTGTGTGGGTATGCATTTCAGTAAAACGTTCAATAGATTGTGTGCTGTGTAGAAACATTACGTCGAACAGCCAGGGTTCCTCAGGCAATTTGGGATATTTCAGTACAGGCAAAATTACAGGAATATATGAAAACTCAATGTGATAACATGGACATCTTGTTTTCTCTCAAAAACCTGCCCTTGTAAAACACCAAAATATGTTAAAAAAACAACTTGATAACGTCTTCATGAAAAACTGCTAAAATAACTGTTTTCACACATTGTACTCCTTGTGTTAGACAATTGCCGTATAAATAAATACCCGCTAAATTGAAGTGGTAATTTGGTGTGTAATTAAATATGGCTCATCATTTGGCAGTAGTATTTCTATCTAGAAGAATGCTGTATGGGCCACTCTGCAGCTGGTGTCTATTAGATGGAAAAGAATAAGAATCATAATATGGTTTGTTAATAATATTGATATTGATCCAACATGATTCATTTGACCTCATCTTTACCCCGGCTCCCTGTGGTGTGTGTGTGTTTGTATGTGTGTGTGTGTGTTTTTGTTTTTACTATCCTTGTGGGGACATTTCACCAGTTTCCACAAGGAAAAAGGCTATATTTTTGGCTTAGTGATTAGGTTTAGGGTCAGGTTTAGAATTAGGGTTAGGATTAGGATTAGAATTAGGGATAGGAATTTGGTTTAGGGTTAGGGTTGGTGTTGGTGTTAGGCTTAAGGTTAGGGGTTAGGGTTAGTGAAAATAGGATTTAGAATTGGAATCAATTGTGTGTGTGTGTGTGTGTGTGTGTGTGTGTGTGTGTGTGTGTGTGTGTGTGTGTGTGTGTGTGTGTGTGTGTGTGTGTGTGTGTGTGTGTGTTCATTAGATCCTCGCTAACATTAGTTCAATGCTTGTCCCATCCCACCCCTAAACATACACCATATTTACGAAAGTATGTGGACACCCCTTCAAGTCACACAAGCTCACAGAATGGGACCGCCGAGTGTAAAAGCACATAGCACGTAAAAATGGTATATTCTCGGTTGCAACACTCACTAACGAGTTCCAAACTGCCTCTTTAAGCAGAGTCAGCAAAATAACCTTTTAAGGCCGAGCAGCCGCATACAAACCTAAGATCACCACACGCAATGCCGAGCGTCGGCTTGAGTGGTGTAAATCTCGCCACCATTGGACTCTGGAGCAGTGGAAAATAGTTCTTTGGAGTGATGAATCATGCTTCACCATCTGGCAGTCCGATGGACAAATCTGAGTTTTCCGGATGCCACGAGAACGCTACCTGCCCCAATGCATAGTGCAAACTGTAAAGTTTGGTGGAAGAGGAATAATGGTCTGGGGCTGTTAATCATGTGTCAGGCTAGACTCCTCAGTTCCAGTTAAGGGTAATCTTAACGATACAATTTACAATTACATTTAAGACGAATCTATGCTTCAAACTGTTGCTTTGTCGCAACAGGCCCTTTCCTGTTTCAGCATGACAATACCTCCGTCCTCAAAGTGAGATCCATACAGAAATGGTTTGTCGAGATCCAAGTGGAATAACTTGACTCGCCTGCACAGAGCCCTGACCTCAACCCAGTAGAACACCTTTGGGATGAATCGGAATGTCGACAGAGCCTTGTCTAATGTGGCTCATGTGGCTGAATGGAAGTCCGCAGCAATGTTTTTATCACCTCTCTCTATCTCACTCTCTCTCTCGCTAGCTGCAGAGAAGAGTTCCCTTTGAAGTGTGGCCAGGCAAGATATTCATTTAATTATCTCCATTCTCTCTTAATTCCCTCCCTGTTTTTTTAGGGCTGCGGAGGGAGAGATGAAAGGAGGTGAGCTGACACTGCAGGTATACTGTACATGTGTGAATGTACCTCTCTGTGTGTGTGTGTGTGTGTGTGTGTGTGTGTGTGTGTGTGTGTGTGTGTGTGTGTGTGTGTGTGTGTGTGTGTGTGTGTGTGTGTGTGTGTGTGTGTGTGTGTGTGTGTGTGTGTGTGTGTGTGTGTGTGTGTGCATGTGCATGTGTGTGCGTGCGTGCGTGCGTGCGTGCGTGCGTGCGTGTGTGTGTGTGTGTCAGGTTGACGTTTATTGGGATGAATTTTGTCCTGGAGCCAGAGCTGAGCGATTTCAACTAGAAACAGTGGCAAAGCCAAAATGGTATATATATTGTAAAAATTCATGAAAACAAAAGTTAGCTTTTTGGTCTTAAGATGTTACCAATTTGTGGCTGTGCCAGCGAGTGGCCACCAAGCAGATCTGCCTTCAGTCCATGAGTAATTCTCAATAAATTCCAACCTGCATGTGTGTATGTTTGTGTGTTCTTGCCTGCAGTTGTGCATGCCTGCACGAAGCAAACACAGTAACAGAGACACACACACGCACCTCCCCTCCTCTCACATATGTGTGTACTCTAAGTAGAAGAGAAACAAGTGAAGGTCTCATGTACAGTTGAAGTCAGAAGTTTACATATACTTAGGTTGGAGTAATTAAACCTTGTTTTCAACCACTCCACACATTTCTCCTTATCAAACTATAGTTTTGGTAAATCAGTTAGGACATCTACTTTGTGCATGACACAAGTAATTTTTCCAACAATTGTTTACAGACAGATTATTTCACGTATAATTCACTGTATCACAATTCCAGTGGGTCAGAAGTTTACATAGACTAAGTTGACTGTGCCTTTAAACATCTTGGAAAATTCCAGAAAATTATGTCATGGCTTTAGAAGTTTCTGATAGGCTAATTGACATAATTTGAGTCAATTGGAGGTGTAACTGCGGATGTATTTCAAGGCCTACCTTCAAACTCAGTGCCTCTTTGCTTGACATCATGGGAAAATCAAAAGAAATCAGCCAAGACCTCAGAAAAATAATTGTAGACATCCACAAGTCTGGTTCATCCATGGGAGCAATTTCCTGAACGCCTGAAGGTACCACATTCATATGTACAAACAATAGTATGCAAGAATAAACACCATGGGACCACGCAGCCGTCATACCACTCAGGAAGGAGACGCGTTCTGTCTCCTAGAGATGAACGCACTTTGGTGCGAAAAGTGCAAATCAATCCCAGAACAACAGCAAAGGACCTTGGGAAGATGCTGGAGGAAAGAGGTACAAAAGTATCTATATCCACATTAAAACGAGTCCTATATCGACATAACCTGAAAGTCCGCTCTGCAAGGAAGAAGCCACTGCTCCAAAACCGCCATAAAAAGCCAGACTACGGTTTGCAACTGCACATGGGGACAAAGATCGTACTTTTTGGAGAAATGTCCTCTGGTCTGATGAAACAAAAATAGAACTGTTTGGTCATAATGACCATCGTTATGTTTGGAAGAAAAAGAGGGAAGCTTGCAAGCCGAAGAACACCCTCCCAACCGTGAAGCACGGGGGTGGCAGCACTATGTTGTGGGCGTTCTTTGCTGCAGGAGGGACTAGTGCACTTCATAAAATAGACGTAATCATGAAGAAGAAAAATTATGTGGATATATTGAAGCAACATCTTAACTTCTCTGGGGCAGGTGGGACGCAAACGTCCCACCGGCCAATAGCCAGGGAAAATACAGCGAGCCATATTCAAATAACATGATATAAAAATCAAACTTTCATTAAATCACACATGTAAGATACCAAATTAAAGCTACACTCGTTGTGAATCCAGCCAACATGTCAGATTTCAAAAAAGCTTTTCGGCGAAAGCATAAGATGCTATTATCTGATGACAGCACATCAGTAAACAAACATAGTAGCATATTTCAACACTGCAAGCACGACACAAAACGCAGAAATAAAATATAAATCATGCCTTACCTTTGACGAAATTATTTTGTTGGCACTCCAATATGTCCCATAAACATCACAAATGGTCCTTTTGTTCGATTAATTCCATCGATATATATCCAAAATGTCAATTTATTTGGACCGTTTCATCCAGAAAAACACAGCTTCCAACTTTCGCCAAGTCACTACAAAATATATCAAAAGTTACATGTAAATTTACCAAAACATTTCAAACTACTTTTGTCATACAACGTTAGGTATTTTTAAACGTTAATAATCGATCAATTTGAAGACGGGATGATCTGTGTTCAATACAAAACGAAACCAAACTGACGCAACTTTTTTCATAATGTGACTCTCTCCAAACATTTACTTCATGTGACCCTCATTTACGATAGCCCTACTTCTTCAGTACACAAAGGAATAACCTCAACCGATTTCCAAGGACTGGTGACATCCAGTGGAAGCGGTAGGAACTGCAAGCAAGTCCTTTAAAAATCTGGTGTCTCTAAAAATTCGTATTGAAAAGACAGTGACATCAAAAAAATACAAATTCTGAATGGTTTGTCCTCAGGGTTTTGCCTAATACATAAGTTATGTTATTCTCACAGACATGATTCAAACAGTTTTAGAAACTTCAGAGTGTTTTCTATCCAAATCTACTAATAATATGCATATATTATATTCTGGGGATGAGCAGTTGAATTTTGGCAAGGTATTTTTCCCGAAAGTGAAAAAGCTGCCCCCTGCCCTCAAGAAGTTAAGACATCAGTCAGGAAGTTAAAGCTTGGTCGCAAATGGGTCTTCCAAATGGACAATGACCCCAAGCATACTTCCAAAGTTGTGGCAAAATGGTTTAAGGTCAACAATGGCTTAAAAAAAGGCTTAAATAAATGTAATGGAGTGGCCATCACAAAGACCTGACCTCAATCCTATAGAACATTTGTGGGCAGAACTGAAAAAGCCTGTGCGGAGGCCTACAAACCTGACTCGGTTACACCAGCTCTGTCAGGAGGAATGGGCCAAAATTCACCCAACTTATTGTGGGAAGATTGTGGAAGGCTACCCGAAACGTTTGACCCAAGTGAAACAATGTAAAGGCAATGCTACCAAATACTAATTGAGTGTATGTAAACTTCTGACCCACTGGGAATGTGATGAAAGAACAAAAACTGAAATAAATCGTTCTCTCAACAATTATTCTGACATTTCACATTCTTAAAATAAAGTGGTGATCCTAACTGACCTAAAACAGGGAATTTTTACTGGGATTAAATGTCAGGAATTGTGAAAACTGAGTTTAAGTGTATTTGGCTAAGGTGTATGTAAACTTCCGACTTCAACTGTATATCCTGCTAACATGATGGATCCTCAATGATGAAGAGTGTTCTCACTCTGAAACATTCTGTCCCCTGTCATGTCTATAAACCATACTGCCCCAAACCCCTACTAGCCCTGTCCCCTGTCAAATATATAAACCATACTGCCCCCACCCCTACTGGCCCTGTCCCCTGTCAAATATATAAACCATACTGCCCCAAATCCCGTACTGGCCCTGTCACCTGTCAAATCAATAAACCACACTGCCCCAAACTCCCTACTGGCCCTGTCCCTTGTCATGTCTATAAACCATACTGCCCGAAACCCCCTACTGGCCCTGTCCCCTGTCATATAGATAAACCATACTGCCCCAAACCCCTACTGTCCCTGTCCCCTGTCATATTTATAAACCATACTGCCCCAAACCCCTACTGTCCCTGTCCCCTGTCATATAGATAAACCATACTGCCCGAAACCCCCTACAGGCCCTGTCCCCTGTCATATAGATAAACCATACTGCCCCAAACCCCTACTGTCCCTGTCCCCTGTCATATCTATAAACCATACTGCCCCAAACCCCTACTGTCCCTGTCCCATGTCATATCTATAAACCATACTGCCCCAAACCCCTACTGGCCCTGTCCCCTGTCATGCCCATAAACCATACTGCCCCAAACTCCTACTGGCCCTGTCCTCTGTCATATAGATAAACCATACTGCCCCAAACCCCTACTGGCCCTGTCCCCTGTCATATCTATAAACCATACTGCCCCAAATCCCTACTGTCCCTGTCCCCTGTCATATCTATAAACCATTCTGCCCAAAACCCCTACTGGCCCTGTCTCCTGTCATATCTATAAACCATACTGCCCCAAACCCCTACTGGCCCTGTCCCCTGTCATATCTATAAACCATACTGCCCCAAACCCCTACTGGCCCTGTCCCCTGTCATATAGATAAACCATACTGCCCCAAACCCCTACTGTCCCTGTCCCATGTCATATCTATAAACCATACTGCCCCAAACCCCTGCTGTCCCTGTCCCCTGTCATGCCCATAAACCATACTGCCCCAAACCCCTACTGTCCCTGTTCCCTGTCATATCTATAAACCATACTGCCCCAAACCCCTACTGTCCATGTCCCCTGTCATATCTATAAACCATACTGCCCCAAACCCCTACTGTCCCTAACCCCTGTCATATAGATAAACCATACTGCCCCAAACCCCTACTGTCACTAACCCCTGTCATGCCCATAAACAATACGGCCCCAAACCCCTACTCTCCCCAAACCCTGCATTATCTATAAACCATACTGCCCCAAACACCCTACTGGCCCTGTCCCCTGTCATATATATAAACCATACTTGTCATGTTTTGTCATTGATCATCATGTCTTGTCCCTGTGCTTCCCTCTGCTGGTCTTATTAGGTTCTTTCCCTCTTTCTATCCCTCTCTCTCCCCCTCCCTCTCTCCCTCTCTCGCTCTCTCTCTCTATCGTTCCGTTCCTGCTCCCAGCTGTTTCTCATTCTCCTAACCACCTCATTTACTCTTTCACACCTGTCCCCTATTTTGCCCTCTGATTAGAGTCCCTATTTCTCGCTCTGTTTTCCGCTTCTGTCCTTGTCGGATTCTTGTTTGATGTTTGCTGTTCTGTGTCCTTGTTCCGCCCTGTCGTGTTTTTGCCTTCTTCAGATGCTGCGTGTGAGCAGGTGTCTATGTCAGCTACGGCCTGTGCCTTCCTGAAGCGACCTGCAGTCTGTGGTCGCGTCTCCAGTCGTTCCTCTCTACTGACGAGAGGATTTCAGTTTCCTGTTTTGGATTTTCATATGATAATATCCAGGAGTATCATTGTTTGTTTAAGACTGGATTAAAGACTCTGTTTCTCTTAAGTCGCTTTTGGGTCCTCATTCACCAGCATAACAGAAGAATCCGACCAACAATGGACCCAGCGACTACGGATTCTCGCAACACTGCCGTCGAGTTCCAGGGAGCAATGCTCGGCAGACACGAGCAGGAATTGTTTGCTGCTCGTCATGCCGTTGAGACCCTGGCCGCTCAGGTCTCCGATCTCTCTGGACAGTTTCAGAGTCTTCGTCTCGTGCCACCAGCTACTTCCTGGTCTTCCGAGTCTCCGGAACCTAGGGTTAATAACCCACCATGTTACTCTGGGCAGCCCACTGAGTGTCGCTCCTTTCTCATCCAGTGTGATATTGTGTTCTCTCTCCAGCCCAACACATACTCAAGAGAGAGAGCTCGGATCGCTTACGTCATATCACTCCTTACTGGTCGGGCTCGGGAGTGGGGCACAGCTATCTGGGAGGCAAGGGCTGAGTGTTCTAACGTTTATCAGAACTTTAAAGAGGAGATGATACGGGTTTTTGATCGTTCAGTTTTTGGGAAGGAGGCTTCCAGGGCCCTGGCTTCCCTATGTCAAGGTGATCGATCCATAACGGATTACTCTATAGAGTTTCGCACTCTTGCTGCATCCAGTGACTGGAACGAGCCGGCGTTGCTCGCTCGTTTTCTGGAGGGACTCCACGCTGAGGTTAAGGATGAGATTCTCTCCCGGGAGGTTCCTTCCAGCGTGGACTCTTTGATTGCACTCGCCATCCGCATAGAACGACGGGTTGATCTTCGTCACCGAGCTCGTGGAAGAGAGCTCGCGTTAACGGTGTTTCCCCTCTCCGCATCTCAACCATCTCCTCCCACCGGCTCAGAGACTGAGCGCATGCAGCTGGGAGGTATTCCATACTGCCCCAAACCTCTATATGCCCTGTCCCATGGCATGTCTATAAACCATACTGCCCCAAACCTCTACATGCCCTGTCCCATGTCATATCTATAAACCATACTGCCCCAAACCCCTGCAGGCCTTGTCCTCTGTCATGTCTATAAACAATACTGAGCCAAAACCCTCCTACTGGCCCTGTCCCCAGTCACATCTGTAAACCATACTGCCCCAAACCCCTACTGGCCCTGTCCCCTGTAATTTCTATAAACCATACTGACGTGTCTCGTGTTATATCTATAAACCATACTGCCCCAAACCCCTACTGTCCCTAACCCCTGTCATATCGATAAACCATACTGCCACAAACTCCCTACTGGCAGTGTCCACTGTTATGTCTCTAAACCATACTGCCCCAAACCCCTACGTGCCCTGTCCCATGTCTCGTCTATAACCATTCTGCCCCAAACTCCCTACTGGCCCTGTCCCATGTCATGTCTATAAACCATACTGCTCCAAACCCCTACTGGCAGTGTCCACTGTTATGTCTCTAAACCATACTGCCCCAAACCCTTACTGGCCCTGTCCCACGTCATATCTATAAACCATACTGCCCCAAACCCCTGGAGGCCTTGTCCTCTGTCATGTCTATAAACAATACTGAGCCAAAACCCACTACGGGCCCTGTCCCCAGTCACATCTGTAAACCATACTGCCCCAAACCCCTACTGGCCCTGTCCCCTGTCATTCCCATAAACCATACTGAACCAAAACTCCATACTGACATTGTCCCCTGTCATATATATAAATCATGCTGCCCCAAACCCCTACTGGCCCTGTCCCGTGTCATGTCTAATAACCATAATGCCCCAAACCCCTACTTGCCCTGTCCCCTGTCATGTCTAATAACCATACTGCCCAAAACTCCCTACTGGCTCTGTCCCCGTCATATCTACAAACCATGCTGCCCCAAACCCCTACTGGCCCTGTCCCGTATCATGTCTAATAACCATACTGCCCCAAACCCCCTACTGGCCCGGTCCCCTGACATATCTATAAACCATACTGCCCCAAACCCCCTACTGGCCCTGTCTTGTCTAATAACCATACTGCCCCAATCCCCCTACTGGCCCTGTTCCCTGTCATATCTATAAACCATACTGCCCCAAACCCCCTACTGGCCCTGTCCCCTGTCATATCTATAAACCATACTGCTCCAAACCCCATATTGGCCCTGTCCCCTGTCATGTCTAATAACCATACTGCCCCAAACCCCTACTGGCCCTGTCCCGTCATATCTATAAACCATACTGCACCAAACCCCTATTGGCCCTGTCCCGTCATATCTATAAACCATACTGCCCCAAACCCCCTACTGGCCCTGTCCCCTGTCATGTCTAATAACCATACTGCCCCAAAACCCTACTGGCCCTGTCCCGTCATATCTATAAACCATACTGCCCCAAAACCCCTACTGGCTCTGTCCCCTGTCATGTCTAATAACCATACTGCGCCAAAACCCTACTGGCCCTGTCCCGTTATATCTATAAACCATACTGCCCCAAACCCCTACTGGCCCTTTCCCATCATATCTATAAACCATACTGCCCCAAACCCCCTACTGGCCCTGTCCCCTGTCATGTCTAATAACCATAATGCCCCAAACCCCTACTGGCCCTGTCCCCTGTCATGTCTAATAACCATAATGCCCCAAACCCCTACTGGCCCTGTCCCATCATATCTATAAACCATACTGCCCAAAACCCCTACTGGCCCTGTTCCCTGTCATATCTATAAACCATACTGCCCCAAACCCCCTACTGGCCCTGTCCCCTGTCATATCTATAAACCATACTGCCCCAATCCCCCTACTGGCCCTGTTCCCTGTCATATCTATAAACCATACTGCCCCAAACCCCCTACTGGCCCTGTCCCCTGTCATATCTATAAACCATACTGCCCCAATCCCCCTACTGGCCCTGTTCCCTGTCATATCTATAAACCATACTGCCCCAAACCCCCTACTGGCCCTGTCCCCTGTCATATCTATAAACCATACTGCCCCAATCCCCCTACTGGCCCTGTTCCCTGTCATATCTATAAACCATACTGCCCCAAACCCCCTACTGGCCCTGTCCCCTGTCATATCTATAAACCATACTGCCCCAAACCCCCTATTGGACTGTCCCCTTTTGTGTCTAATAACCATACTGCCCCAAACCCCCTACCTGCCCTGTCCCCTGTCATGTCTAATAACCATAATGCCCCAAACCCCTACTGGCCCTGTCCCCTGTCATGTCTAATAACCATACTGCCCCAAACCCCTACTGGCCCTGTCCCCCGTCATATCTATAAACCATACTGCCCCAAACCCCCTATTGGACTGTCCCCTGTCATGTCTAATAACCATACTGCCCCAAACCCCTACTGGCCCTGTCCCCCGTCATATCTATAAACCATACTGCGCCAAACCCCCTACTTGCCCTGTCCCCTGTCATGTCTAATAACCATAATGCCCCAAACCCCTACTGGCCCTGTCCCCTGTCATGTCTAATAACCATAATGCCCCAAACCCCTACTGGCCCTGTCCCCTGTCATGTCTAATAACCATAATGCCCCAAACCCCTACTGGCCCTGTCCCCTGTCATGTCTAATAACCATAATGCCCCAAACCCCCTACTGGCTCTGTCCCGTCATATCCATAAACCATACTGCCCCAAACCCCCTACTGGCTCTGTCCCGTCATATCTATAAACCATACTGCCCCAAACCCCCTACTGGCTCTGTCCCGTGTCATGTCTAATAAGCATACTGCCCCAAACCCCTACTGGCCCTGTCCCCTGTCATATCTATAAACCATACTGCCCCAAACCCCCTACTGGCTCTGTCCCGTGTCATGTCTAATAACCATAATGCCCCAAACCCCTACTGGCCCTGTCCCCTGTCATATCTATAAACCATACTGCCCCAAACCCCTACTGGCCCTGTCCCCTGTCATGTCTAATAACCATACTGCCCCAATCCCCCTTCTGTCCCTGTCACCTCCACTATTGTCTTCTGTAGCTCAGTCGGAAGAGCATGGCTCTTGCAATGCCAAGAAAGTGGGTTTGATTCCTGGGACCACCCACCGATACATAAAATGTATAGATGAATGACTGTAAGTTGCTGGATAAAAGCATCTTCTCACTGGCATGTATTATCATTACTATCTCCTTAACCACACTCCAGCTCTCTAGCCTCTCACACCGAGTGCTGTGTGTGTGTGTTATTTCTCTCGGCTCAGCAGCATGGCGAGGGGTGAGAGGTCAACGGTCTCCGTGGAAAAGCTGTCATCGTCAAGGCGACGCACGGAAGCGGTAAACACCATACCACCCACAGGGACACAGCGACAATACAACCATTCCTACATACAGCTGGCCGTGTGTATGGGTGTGTGTAAAGCCTTGGGGCTCCAGTCTGTCTGTAGATCAGTCAAGACTGAAGGGCAGGACTGTTAAAGCGCTATAGCACTCTGGAGAGAAGAAGAACATCCTGTCAGTCTCTCTTTATCCTTCTATCTCTCTCTCTGTCTCTTTCTCTTGCTTCTCTCTCAATCCTTCGCTCTCTCTCCTCGCTCTCTCTGTCTCTGCCTTTCCAATCTAACTGTATTAAACTCTCTTTTCCCTCTCCCGTATCTCTCTCTTCCTCCATTCCTCTCTCTTCCTCCGTCCCTCCCTCCCCCTATCTCCCTCTCTTTCTCTCCGTCTATAACTACTTATCAAATTCTGACAGCTCTCAAAAAAACTCTCCTCCCGTTCCTCTTGGGCATGGACTCGTTCTCTCTCTCTTTATTTATCTCCTTTTCAGAAGGAAATATTTCAATTCCACTAGAGCTCCTCTCCTCTACCAAGTGACAGGTGTTTGCAGAGCAAGAGAGAGAAAAAGAGAAAGAGAGAGACATGGCTAAAATACACAAAACACATCCCTCACCTAAAATCACCTAGGTGGAGAGGAGGGAAAGAGAATATGGGATTTAGAAAAAAAGAGTGGGGGAAGGAGAGAAAAGTAGGAGTTTTGATGGGACAGAAAACTCCAGGCTATAACCAGAGTAAGGGATTACAAAAAACGGTAACAGTAATCTGTTACGTTACCAGCAAAATTATTGTAATCAGATTACAGATACTTTTGACAAACTAGATGATTACTTTGAGGATTATTTTTAAATTCAGAAAGGATGTTTGTGAGAAAAAAAACTTTGACACTTCTCTGTTTTCTCAATGACATTCAAATGAGCATTGAAAAAAGGAACAATTTTAAGTATTTTCCACCTGAGCGAGTCTGACCACAAGTCAGAGACCACTGTGATGACACACCAAATGTTTTTGATGAATCGTGGGAAAAGAGCAGGTACAGGCTTTCTAGTCAACAGTCCAAGCTATGGCTTCCAACTGCTGTCGGCATCCAAAGATTATCCAACTTGAATAAACGCTTGGAGGTAAGAATGACAGCAGCGGTGAAGTCTATGGCAATACAGATATCACTTATCATTGATATCTACATAGCGCATTGATGTGAATTACACTGCTGCTCACTCATTTAGCTATTTGTGCCTTAAGGATTGTGGTTGTTGTGGATGGCTGTTCACAGATCTAAATGTGTATTTCAACCCAATAATGGTTAAATTCAAGAAGTTTCAGCTGCCTATCAATCATTGTTTTTGTTCTCTTGCAACAGCTGCATAGTGCGGATCCCAGCCTATGGAACAACAGCTGCATAGTGCGGATCCCAGCCTATGGAACAACAGCTGCATAGTGCGGATCCCAGCCTATGGAACAACAGCTGCATAGTGAGGATCCCAGCCTATGGAACAACAGCTGCATAGTGAGGATCCCAGCCTATGGAACAACAGCTGCATAGTGAGGATCCCAGCCTATGGAACAACAGCTGCATAGTGAGGATCCCAGCCTATGGAATAACAGCTGCATAGTGAGGATCCCAGCCTATGGAACAACAGCTGCATAGTGAGGATCTCAGCCTATGGAACAACAGCTGCATAGTGAGGATCCCAGCCTATGGAACAACAGCTGCATAGTGAGGATCTCAGCCTATGGAACAACAGCTGCATAGTGAGGATCCCAGCCTATGGAACAACAGCTGCATAGTGAGGATCCCAGCCTATGGAATAACAGCTGCATAGTGAGGATCCCAGCCTATGGAATAACAGCTGCATAGTGAGGATCCCAGCCTATGGAACAACAGCTGCATAGTGAGGATCCCAGCCTATGGAACAACAGCTGCATAGTGCGGATCCCAGCCTATGGAATAACAGCTGCGTAGTGAGGATCCCAGCCTATGGAACAACAGCTGCATAGTGAGGATCCCAGCCTATGGAACAACAGCTGCATAGTGCGGATCCCAGCCTATGGAACAACAGCTGCATAGTGCGGATCCCAGCCTATGGAACAACAGCTGCATAGTGCGGATCCCAGCCTATGGAACAACAGCTGCATAGTGAGGATCCCAGCCTATGGAATAACAGCTGCATAGTGAGGATCCCAGCCTATAGAATAACAGCTGCATAGTGAGGATCCCAGCCTATGGAACAACAGCTGCATAGTGAGGATCCCAGCCTATGGAACAACAGCTGCATAGTGAGGATCCCAGCCTATAGAACAACAGCTGCATAGTGAGGATCCCAGCCTATGGAACAACAGCTGCATAGTGAGGATCCCAGCCTATGGAACAACAGCTGCATAGTGAGGATCCCAGCCTATGGAACAACAGCTGCATAGTGCGGATCCCAGCCTATGGAATAACAGCTGCATAGTGCGGATCCCAGCCTATGGAACAACAGCTGCATAGTGCGGATCCCAGCCTATGGAATAACAGCTGCATAGTGAGGATCCCAGCCTATGGAACAACAGCTGCATAGTGAGGATCCCAGCCTATGGAACAACAGCTGCATAGTGAGGATCCCAGCCTATGGAACAACAGCTGCATAGTGAGGATCCCAGCCTATGGAACAACAGCTGCATAGTGAGGATCCCAGCCTATGGAACAACAGCTGCATAGTGAGGATCCCAGCCTATGGAATAACAGCTGCATAGTGCGGATCCCAGCCTATGGAATAACAGCTGCATAGTGAGGATCCCAGCCTATGGAACAACAGCTGCATAGTGAGGATCCCAGCCTATGGAACAACAGCTGCATAGTGAGGATCCCAGCCTATGGAACAACAGCTGCATAGTGAGGATCCCAGCCTATGGAATAACAGCTGCATAGTGAGGATCCCAGCCTATGGAACAACAGCTGCATAGTGAGGATCCCAGCCTATGGAACAACAGCTGCATAGTGAGGATCCCAGCCTATGGAACAACAGCTGCATAGTGAGGATCCCAGCCTATGGAACAACAGCTGCATAGTGAGGATCCCAGCCTATGGAACAACAGCTGCATAGTGAGGATCCCAGCCTATGGAACAACAGCTGCATAGTGAGGATCCCAGCCTATGGAACAACAGCTGCATAGTGAGGATCCCAGCCTATGGAACAACAGCTGCATAGTGAGGATCCCAGCCTATGGAACAACAGCTGCATAGTGAGGATCCCAGCCTATGGAACAACAGCTGCATAGTGAGGATCCCAGCCTATGGAACAACAGCTGCATAGTGAGGATCCCAGCCTATGGAACAACAGCTGCATAGTGAGGATCCCAGCCTATGGAATAACAGCTGCATAGTGAGGATCCCAGCCTATGGAACAACAGCTGCATAGTGAGGATCCCAGCCTATGGAATAAACGTGGGTCTTTTATTGCTCAATCTAATTCATGCTGATCATGCTATTGTCTTGCATAGGTCTACTGGACACATGCTCAAACTCGCACACTTCTGATAGACTTAAAGGGGCAATCTGCAGATGCTATATTCATTTTTGGACTTATAAATGATATATATTAATGTAAAGACATAATTAAATCGTATAATTGTATGTAGATTAAAGCAATGGGTTAGAAGAAGCATACATAACCAACCCATGAAGTAGAATGTAACATCCATATATGACCAGCTATGTAAACTTTAACATTGATTTATCCTGCAATAGATGTTGTTGAATTGGTAACATACATTTTTGTTTTCTTCTAATGCCTCTTAAAGGGAAAATAATCGAAAGGTAACTGAATGTAATCAGATTACGCTACTGAGTTTGGGTAACTGTAAGATTACACTTAGAAAGTAACCTACCCAACCCTGGCTATAACAGACAACTCCCTAGCCTCATTAATTAACTTATGAACCCTACTCTGTGGCATTCACTGCAGTTCAAGTCTTTTGGCCCATTTCCTGTATTCCCCTGCAGTGTGTTCCCGCTCAACATGGAAACAAGGTTATGAGAGGTGTCATCCCTGCCATCCCAACCTTACAGTGTAATTCATTTTTTAATTGTTATATTTAACCATTATTTAACTAGGCAAGACAGTTAAGAACAAATTCTTATTTTACAATGACGGCCTACCCCGGCCAAACCCTCCCCTAACCTGGACGACGCTGGGCCAATTGTGCCCCGCCCTATGGGACTCCCAATCACGGCCAGTTGTGATACAGCCTGGGATCAAACCAGGGTCTGTAGTAATGCCTTAGACCGCTGCACCACTCGGGAGCCTTTAAACAGGAAGAGCTGGAGAACAAAGTACAGAGATGATGGAGGGAAGGGGGGGGGGGGGGTGGCAGATAGTGAGGAAGAATACAAAGAGAGAAAGCAAGGGAGAGAAGGAGAGAAAGAGAGAAAGAGAGTGTAAAGAAGATTAAAAAAGAGGTGGAGAGCTACAAGTGTTGATTGATAAAAAGATGTCAGCGTGATGAATCAATCACCATTTATGACAATGTTTGGATGGCTGACCATCTGTGGGCTATCACAGGGGTCAAACACACAATATATGTGGATTTCTCCAGGGAGGGATGTTCCCACAGAACCCTGGGAGCCTGGACACCACCAAACACCGAGGTTTTGAAAATGTGAAATCGACAAAATGTTACCCTGCAAATTAAATTGTCATGTTTTGATTGTTTCAAGAGTTCACAAAGAGCTACGAATTTTGATATGTTTTGTTGTACAGTTGAAGTCAGAAGTGTACATACAATTAGGTTGGAGTCATTAAAACTCGTTTTTTCAACAACTCCACAAATTGCTTGTTAACAATCTATAGTTTTGGCAAGTCAGTTAGGACATCTACTTTGTGCATGACACAAGTCATTTTTCCAACAATTGTTTACATACAGAATATTTCACTTATAATTCACTGTATCACAATTCCAGTGTGTCAGAAGTTTACATACACTATGTTGACTGTTGCTTTAAACAGCTTGGAAAATTCCAGAAAATTATGTCATGGCTTTAGAAGCTTCCGATAGGCTAATTGACATCATTTGAGTCAATTGGAGGTGTACCTGTGGATGTATATCAAGGCCTACCTTCAAACTCAGTGCCTCTTTGCTTGACATCATGGGAAAATCAGAAGAAATCAGCCAAGACTTCCCAAAAAATGTGTAGACCTCCATAAGTCTCCACGTTCATCTGTACAAACAATAGTACGCAAGTATAAACACCATGGGACCACGCAGCCATCATACCTCTCAGGAAGGAGACGCATTCTGTCTCCTAGGGATGAATGTACTTTGGTGCAAAAAGTGTGAATCAATCCCAGAACAATAGCAAAGGACCTTGTGAAGATGCTGAATGAAACAGGTACAAAAGGTACAAAAGGTACAAACAGGTACAAAAGTATCTAAATCCACTTATTGTGGGAAGCTTGTGGAAGGCCAACCGGAACGTTTGACCCAAACAATTTAATGGCTATGCTACCGAATACTAATTGAGTGTATGTAAACTTCTGACCCACTGGGAATGTGATGAAAGAAATAAAAGCTGAAATATATCATTATCTCTACTATTCTGACATTCCACATTCTTAAAATAAAGTGATGATGTTTTAAATGTATTTTATTTCACCTTTATTTTAACAGGTAGGCCAGTTGAGAACAAGTTCTCATTTACAACCGCGACCTTGCCAATATAAAGGAAAGCAGTGCGACACCAACAACAACACAGAGTTACACATGGAATAAACAAACGTACTCTCAAAAACACAATAGAAAAAATCTAGATACAGTATGAGCAAATGAGGTAGAATTAGGGAGGTAAGGCAATAAATAGGCCGTAGTGGCGAAGTCATTACAATTTAGAAATTAAACACTGGAGTGATAGATGTGCAGAAGATGAATGTGCAAGTACAGATACTGGGGTGCAAAGGAGCAAACAAATAAATAACAATTTGGGGATGAGGTAGTTGGGTGGGCCATTTACAGATGGGCTATGTACTGGTGCAATGATCTGTGAGCTGCTCTGACAGCTGATGCTTAAAGTTAGTGAGGGTGATATGAGTCTCCAGCTTCAGTGATTTTTGCAATTCATTCCAGTCATTTGCAGCAGAGAACTGGAAAGAAAGAGCGTGCTAGAAAAGGCGGCCAAAAGAGGAATTTGCTTTTGGGATGACCAGTGAAATATACCTGCTGGAGCGCGTGCTACGGGTGGGTGCTGTTATGGTGACCAGTGAGCTGAGATAAGGAGGGGCTTTACCTAGCAAAGACTATAGATGACCTGGAGCCAGTGGGTTTGGCGACGAATATGAAGCGAGGGCCAGCTAACGAGACCATACAGGTCGCATTGGTGGGTAGTATATGGGGCTTTGGTGACAAAACGGATGGCACTGTGATAGACTGCATCCAATTTGCTGAGTAGAGTGTTGGAGGCTATTTTGTAAATGACATCGCCGAAGTCAAGGATCGGTAGGATAGTCAGTTTTACGAGGGTATGTTTGGCAGCATGAGTGAAGGGTGCTTTGTTGCGAAATAGGAAGCCGGTTCTAGATTTCATTTTGGATTGGAGATGCTTTTATGTTAGTCTGGAAGGAGAGTTTACCAGGCATCTAGGTATTTGTAGTTGTCCACATATTCTAAGTCAGAACCGAGTAGTGATGCAGGCGGGCAGGCACGTTCAGCGATCAGTTGAAGAGCATGCATTTAGTTTGCAGTTGGAGTTGGAGGCCACGGAAGGAGTGTTGTATGGCATTGAAGCTTGTCTGGGGGTTTGTTAACCTGATGAGGACCAGGGGGCGCTATTTTCACTTTTGGGGAAAATCGTATGATATTTAAACGGCCTCGTACTCAATTCTTGCTCGTACAATATGCATATTATTATTACTATTGGATAGAAAACAGTCTCTAGTTTCTAAAAGCGTTTGAATTATTTCTCTAAGTGAAACAGAACTCTTTTTACAGACATTTTCCTATCCGGAAGTGAGATTTCCAAATGCGAAGTCTCTCTTTAAGACCTTGTCTATAAAAGGGCATGTCACTTATGACTGTAGAAACACGTCATACGCCTTCCCCTGGGTGTCATGCGGAAGTGAGAGCAGAAATGAGTTGATTATCTCGTTCAGGGGTTGTATACAACCTCTTGGAGTGAGAAGTGCGCACTTTATTTTTTTTGGAAGGCGCGAAGTTGGATCTGGAGTAGCCTCCTGGAAAACCGTCGTTATAGGTGAATATGATCTCTGGCTTCGATTTTATTTGATACATGTCACAATATCATCCTAAAGTATGTTTTTTCAATATACTTTAATTATATTATTGAAATGTATTCTGGACTTTAGACGTGATGCGACGCAAGAATTTTGTCAAGACGGAGAGGTTAGCACAGCACGGCCAGTGTGCTTGCTAATTCAAGAGGGAAATCGTTCGTTCTGGTTCCAAATAAAGACGGTTCTGAACAAAGGACCCCTTGGAGAACATTCTGATGGAAGATCAACAAAGATAAGGACCCAATTTGGGATACTATTTCATATATCTGTCGAACTGTGCTATCGCTAGCGTTTGACTAGAATCAATGCTGCTGTGTGTTAGCTATTGTAGTAAGCTAATATAACGATATATTGTGTTTTCGCTGTAAAACACTTCAAAAATCGGAAATATTGGCTGTATTCGCAAGATATTTGTCTTTCATTAGCTATCCACCATATATTTTTCTGAAATGTTTTATGATGAGTAATTAGGTAGTTGACGTTGGTGTCTGTATTTACTCTGGCTACTCCCATGCGATTTCTGACTGTAGCTATGATGGTAGCTATGATGGTAGCAGTAATGTAAAACTGATTTATAGCTAAAATATGCACATTTTTCGAACAAAACATAGATTTATTGTGTAACATGTTATAGGACTGTCATCTGAGGGAGTTTTTTCTAGGTTATTTAGGTTGGTTCTAGGTTAGTTAGGTTAGCTTTGTGCATGCTACTTGCATGCTACCGTTGCTGTGAAAAATGTCTGTCTGTCTTTTGTATTTGGTGGTGAACTAACATAAATATATGTGGTGTTTTCGCTGTAAAACACTTCAAAAATCGGAAATATTGTCTCTATTCACAAGATCTTTCTCTTTCATTAGCTATCCACCATATATTGTTCTGAAATGTTTTATGATGAGTATTTCGGTATGTCACGTTGGTGTCTGTAATTATTCTGGCTGCTTTCGGTGCAATTTCTGATTGTAGCCGCAATGTAAATTATGATTTATACCTGAAATATGCAAATTTTTCGAACAAAACATAGATTTATTGTATAACATGTTATAAGACTGTCATCTGATTAAGTTGTTTCTTGGTTTCTTTGGTTTGTTCTAGGTTAGTTTGGTTGATTTTGATTTTGCTACCTGTGCTGTGAAAAATGTCTGTGCTTTTTTCTATTTGTTGGTGAGCTAACATAAATATACAGTGGGGAGAACAAGTATTTGATACACTGCAGATTTTGCAGGTTTTCCTACTTACAAAGCATGTAGAGGTCTGTAATTTTTATCATAGGTACACTTCAACTGTGAGAGACGGAATCTAAAACAAAAATCCAGAAAATCACATTGTATGATTTTTAAGTAATTCATTTGCATTTTATTGCATGACATAAGTATTTGATCACCTACCAACCAGTAAGAATTCCGGCTCTCACAGACCTGTTAGTTTTTCTTTAAGAAGCCCTCCTGTTCTCCACTCATTACCTGTATTAACTGCACCTGTTTGAACTCGTTACCTGTATAAAAGACACCTGTCCACACACTCAATCAAACAGACTCCAACCTCTCCACAATGGCCAAGACCAGAGAGCTGTGTAAGGACATCAAGGATAAAATTGTAGACCTGCACAAGGCTGGGATGGGCTACAGGACAATAGGCAAGCAGCTTGGTGAGAAGGCAACAACTGTTGGCGCAATTATTAGAAAATAGAAGAAAATAGAAGAAGTTCAAGATGATGGTCAATCACCCTCGGTCTGGGGCTCCATGCAAGATCTCACCTCGTGGGGCATCAATGATCATGAGGAAGGTGAGGGATCAGCCCAGAACTACACGGCAGGACCTGGTCAATGACCTGAAGAGAGCTGGGACCACAGTCTCAGAGAAAACCATTAGTAACACACTACGCCGTCATGGATTAAAATCCTGCAGCGCACACAAGGTCCCCCTGCTCAAGCAGGCGCATGTCCAGGCCCGTCTGAAGTTTGCCAATGACCATCTGGATGATCCAGAGGAGGAATGGGAGAAGGTCATGTGGTCTGATGATTCAAAAATAGAGCTTTTTGGTCTAAACTCCACTCGCCGTGTTTGGAGGAAGAAGAAGGATGAGTACAACCCCAAGAACACCATCCCAACCGTGAAGCATGGAGGTGGAAACATCATTCTTTGGGGATGCTTTTCTGCAAAGGGGACAGGACGACTGCACCGTATTGAGGGGAGGATGGATGGGGCCATGTATTGCGAGATCTTAGCCAACAACCTCCTTCCCTCAGTAAGAGCATTGATGATGGGTCGTGGCTGGGTCTTCCAGCATGACAACGACCCGAAACACACAGCCAGGGCAACTAAGGAGTGGCTCCGTAAGAAGTATCTCAAGGTCCTGGAGTGGCCTAGCCAGTCTCCAGACCTGAACCCAATAGAAAATCTTTGGAGGGAGCTGAAAGTCCGTATTGCCCAGCGACAGCCCCGAAACCTGAAGGATCTGGAGAAGGTCTGTATGGAGGAGTGGGCCAAAATCCCTGCTGCAGTGTGTGCAAACCTGGTCAAGAACTACAGGAAACGTATGATCTCTGTAATTGCAAACAAAGGATTCAGTACCAAATATTAAGTTCTGCTTTTCTGATGTATCAAATACTTATGTCTTGCAATAAAATGCTAATTAATTACTTAAAAATCATACAATGTGATTTTCGGGATTTTTGTTTTAGATTCCGTCTCTCACAGTTGAAGTGTACCTATGATAAAAATTACAGACCTCTACATGCTTTGTAAGTAGGAAAACCTGCAAAATCGGCAGTGTATCAAATACTTGTTCTCCCCACTGTATATTGTGTTTTCCCTGTAAAACATTTAAAAAATCGGACATGTTGGCTGGATTCACAAGATCTGTATCTTTCATTAGCTGTATTGGACTTGTTAATGTGTGAAAGTTAAATATTTATAAAAAAATATTTTTTGAATTTCGCGCTCTGCCTTTTCAGTGGAATGTGGGAGGAGTTCCGCTAGCGGAACGGGGGGGTGGTACAGGTTAACACAGTGTCCAAAGAAGGGCCAAAAGTATACAGAATGGTGTCATCTGCGTAGAGGTGGATCAGAGAATCACCAGCAGCAAGAGCGACCTTATTCATGTATACAGAGAAAAGAGTCGGCCTGAGAATGTTATTATGTTATTATTTCATGACTAATACATTCTATATTAGTTAAATAGAGTAAACACATTGCTCGTTTTACAGAGTAAATACCTTTTCTTTTTTTATGAGAGAGAGACAGCCACTTATTTCATTGCACTTTCTGTTCAGTCAAACAGACCCTATTGACATGCAAATGAGAGTGAAGCATTATACACACACAGCTCAGATACACAAACACACACACACTCCGACACACGCACACATGCACACACAAACACACACACACTGAAGGAGAATAGTTTGTATGCTCAAGGTTGTCTACAAACCAACATCTGTGGTGATTCATCAAGAGAGCAAGAGAGTGCGAGAGTGCGAGAGTGCGAGAAAGAGAGAGAGAGAGAGAGAGAGAGAGAGAGAGAGAGAGAGAGAGAGAGAGAGAGAGAGAGAGAGAGAGAGAGAGAGAGAGAGAGAGAGAGAGAGAGAGAGAGAGAGAGCGTGCGAGAGAGCGTGCGAGAGAGAGAGAGAAATAACAGCAGGTAGAAAGGGAATACTGTGAGAGAGAGAAGGATGGAAAAAGGGAGGGGGATATTGAGGAGGACAAGAGTGGAAAAGAGTGGGGAGAGAGGGACGTGTAGGGAAGCAAGTGAGAGATGGACAGAGGGAGGGGAAAAGAGGAGGATTAGAAGAATGGCAGCATGGGCTCACTTCCTCTTTTCCTCCATCCCGCTCTCCTTCCATTTGTTTATCTCTACATACAGACAGGCACACTGTGCCAGGGAGGACAGTTGACCCTGGCAGCATTCAGTGGGCATTGAGGTCCATACAGTATGATGATCGCGTATAACTGATAACCACACACACACACACACACACACACACACACACACACACACACACACACACACACACACACACACACACACACACACACACACACACACACACACACACACACACACACACACACACACACACACACACACACACACACACACTGCCTCTATCAGTTACAGTTTTTTTACGATTGCTTACACACTAAAATTTTACTTTTCCCACAATTAGCAAAACCTTACACTCAAGGAGCAAAACACAAGTCTAGATTTGCACAACTGTAAGCACATTGTCAGCTTCACACTATTTGCAAAACATTACACACATTGATTTGCAAAACACTAAACACACTTGTATACATCAGACACAGAAGTATATCATGATGTCACTTCCTTGCAATTCCAAAGCACTGACTGTCAAATTACCACACCTATGAGCCAATCTGTTAAACACAGCCATCAGGTGCACAAACACATGATTGCTGAATTGTAGACACACCAATCAGGTTTAAGCACTATAAAAATGCAGCAGGTAAGTTCACCTGCCTTCAACCAAAATGGAAGGAGTCAGAAGAAGAGTGAGGGTGAGAGGAGGAGTACACAGAGGAGGAGAAGGAGGTAGAGGTAGAGGAAGAGGCAAAGGCCGAGCCAGAGGTCGAGGAAGACCTGAAGCAGGAGGAGAACGTGCACAAAGAAGAGGACTAAACTTATCAAATGACATTCGTGCAACACTAGTGGACCAATGTTGTGAACCACGGATTGACGCTGAGGGAGGCTGGACTGAGAGTTCAGCCAAATCTTAGCAGATATACAGTGGCATCTGTCATAAGGACTTTTCGACAGGAAAACAGGTAAAAGAAGTTCTGTCTACAGTTACAGTAATCAGCCGCTTATTGTATGCACCATATCAGCACTTGTGATACCCCTTCCTGTGACATTGTACAGTAAGTTACATGTATTATTCTCTACATAGGATTGAGGGTCGGGAACGACAAGGAGGAAGGGGGCCCATATTCACGCAAGAACAAGAGAGAGAGATAATTAACATGGTTTAAGCCAATAATGCTATCAGGCTCAGAGAACTACAAGCCAACATTATTGGTGACTAGGCCATTTTCAATAATGTCCATCAGGTCTCTGTCAACACTGGCACGCATCCTGAAAAGAAATCAGGTTCAAATGAAACAACTTTATCATGTGCCTTTTGAGCGGAATTCAGAGAGGGTCAAACGGCTGCGGCATGAGTATGTGAAAGTTTGTATTGTTCACTTTAGCACTGTGATGTTGCATACTGCACACATGACTTTTTTACATTGACTGTATACTAGACCTATCCTGAACTACACAATCTTGTCTTCACAGCATGGGGTTGTCCTCCGTCATGCCAAAATGGGCCCTTACAACACACCTCACATTCTCGCATCTTTGGACCCGATTGCACCACATCGTCACAGCAGGTAATGAAATGCACCAGATGCAATACACGGTCATCTGGGACAATGTGTCATTCTACCGCTCTGCTTTGGTCCAGAACTGGTTTCAACACCATCCACATTTGACAGTACTAAACCTTCCACCATACTCTCCGTTTCTAAACCCTATCGAAGAGTTCTTCTCTGCATGGTGGTGGAAGGTTTACGATCTCCAGCCCCAGGCTCAGGTACCCCTCATTCAGGCCATGGAGGACGCCTGTGACCAAGTCGACGCCGCAGCTGTGCAAGGATGGATTCGACATTCAAGACGGTTCTTCCCGCGTTGTCTTGCTAATGACGATATTGCTTGTGATGTTGATGAAATTATCTGGCCAGATCCAACTAGGCGAAGAGATAATGTATAGTATGTTTACTGTAGTATTTTCTGTACAATATTGTCAGTTTTTTTCAGATTTTTTTGTTTTTGTTTGTTGTTGTTGTTGTTTACTGAAATTGTAACCTGTACTGGATACAGTATTGTACGTTTGTCTGTTTGCTGAGCTAACAGTGTTATGCACACTACTGTAGTAGCATGAAAACTGGGACATGTTTTGTTGTGATTCTCCATGTTGACATGTTGACTGATTTGGGTATATGGAGAAAAATAAATGATATTTTCCTCAGTCTGCAGCGTTGGTCTTGTGTAGTGTTTGTATAGTTGCACTTTCTCTGTGTACTTCATTTATAGTACTCTAATCACTGACAATTAGACTTGCTAAAAGTGTTTTAGGTTAGCAACAGCAGTGTGTAACTGGTTCAAGAAGATTGAAGTCATATGAAATGTGTGTGTTTCGTATGGTAACAAAATATTATTTTTATGAAGTCGTGTATAGTTTTGACAAGTGTTCCAATTTGCAAATGATCTGAAGTGTTGTGCTACATTGTAGGGTTGTGGTATTTGTGTGTAGTGTTTTGACAAACCGGGCCGTTTTCAAAATTGTGCTTAAACAATTGAAAAAAACTGAACAGATTTTTTACCAGGAGCATGCAGACCTTTATCTATTTCCTTGCTAATAATCTGCTGCTTATATACCTGCAGCTAGCCATGACACCAAACGGATACTTGGAGTGTGTGTGTGTCTGTGTGTATTTTAATGAATCCCTTTCATGATCTTGTGTTGATGCCCCAGGTTAGATTCAGTGGAGGATTCATAAAAGCATAAGCACACAAACACAGATCTGGAGGTTGGTAGTCAGGTTGCCCCTGCAAACTTACAGGTGACATACCTGAAGCACGCACACACACACAGACACACAGACACACACACACACACACACACACACACACACACACACACATTATTTATTATTATTTTTATTTTGAAGGAGTTGTGGATGGGATGGCAGATGGGCGTAAGGATCTGCCCCTGCTTCCAAAGAGCCAGTCGTGTATAGCCGTAATAGAAAAGCTTGCAAGTTCAAATGCAGCAATGGAAAGATGTTTATGAGATTTGTTGTTGCTGCTATTACCATCAAGTATCATCAAGTATTCTCATGACTTGCGAGAGCATTGTGAACTATGGGGGTGCAGTGGTCTGAGCAGCAGGATCTGGCTCTGAGCATCACGGTTTGTGCCCAGTGCTGGGCAATGATTTGTCTTTTTTCTCTGAGCGCCGAGGAAGGCATATATCCTCAGGAACTTTTCAAACGTCCGAAATCGAAATCTAGGGATCAGGCTGCATTCATGAGTTTGGGAACATTAATCTAAAATGTATTGCCTTGTTTGTAGATGGCCTTTTAAGTGGCCTTTAAACAAAAAACATTTCATGTCCACAATGTGACTTTCTTCATGTTGCTATGGTCACAGTGGACTATGGATGCTATATGGATGTTATATGGATGTGAATAGCTATGGCATGTGGTAGTTTAGTTATTGTCATATTGTTTGACACTGTCATGTTTGAGAGTGTGCGTGTGTTCGTGGTGCGTGTGAGAGTTTTGGATAAGGTCTGAGTCAGGTCTGGTCCTGCTGAATGGAAGAGACTGCTCTCAGCAATGGGGTTATGTACATCCTCTTATCCTCCCTCCCTCCTTCTCTCCTCATCCCCATTCCACTCCTCCACCCCTCTGTCTAATGAGATCAGGACATCATTTTGGGTCAGTCACAGTGGTCAGGTATTCTGCCACTGTGTACTCTCTGTTTAGGGACAAATAGCATTCTAGTTTGCTCAGATTTTTTGTAAATTCTTTCATTGTAATTATCTTTTTGTTTTCTCATGATTTGGTTGGGTCTAATTGTGTTGCTGTCCTGGGGCTCTGTGGGGTCTGTTTGTATTTGTGAACAGAGCCCCATGATCAGCTTGCTTAGGGGGCTCTTCTCCAGGACCAGCTTGCTTAGGGGGCTCTTCTCCAGGCCCAGCTTGCTTAGGGGGCTCTTCTCCAGGCCCAGCTTGCTTAGGGGGCTCTTCTCCAGGCCCAGCTTGCTTAGGGGGCTCTTCTCCAGGCCCAGCTTGCTTAGGGGGCTCTTCTCCAGGCCCAGCTTGCTTAGGGGGCTCTTCTCCAGGCCCAGCTTGCTTAGGGGGCTCTTCTCCAGGCCCAGCTTGCTTAGGGGGCTCTTCTCCAGGCCCAGCTTGCTTAGGGGGCTCTTCTCCAGGCCCAGCTTGCTTAGGGGGCTCTTCTCCAGGCCCAGCTTGCTTAGGGGGCTCTTCTCCAGGCCCAGCTTGCTTAGGGGGCTCTTCTCCAGGCCCAGCTTGCTTAGGGGGCTCTTCTCCAGGCCCAGCTTGCTTAGGGGGCTCTTCTCCAGGCCCAGCTTGCTTAGGGGGCTCTTCTCCAGGTTCATTTCTCAGGGGGTGATGGCTTTGTTATGGAAGGTTTGGGAATCGCTTCCGTTTAGACGGTTGTAGAATTTTGATAATTAGCAGGTATCGGCCTAATTCTGCTCTGCATGCATTAGTTGGTGTTTTACATTGTTAAAGGAGGATAGTTTTGCATATTTCTGCATGCAGTCTCAATGTGGTGTTTATCTCATGTTGTGAATTCTTGGTTGGAGAGCAGGCACCAGACCTCACAACCACAAAGTGCAATGGATTCAAGTGCAAACTGATTCATGTATTTTTAGCCAGATCCAAATTGGTATGCCAAATGTTATGTTCCTTTTGATGGCATAGAAGGCCATTCTTGCCTTTTTTCTCAGATTGTTCACAGCTTTGTGGAAGTTACCTGTGGCGCTGATATTTAGACCGAGATATGCATAGTTTTTTGTGTGCTCTAGGGCAACAGTGTCTAGATGGAATTTGTATTTGTGGTCTTGGCAACTGGAACTTTTTTGAAACACCATTATTTTTGTCTTACTGAGATTTACTGTCAGGGCCAA